>NW_013665932.1:194902-238447 GCF_000517525.1 Limulus polyphemus
CACAGTTATAGCTTACGGAGTTTATAGCACACCAATTACAGAAACCCAATAATATATACTGTTTTGAGGCGCGTCGCGTTGGTTATATTTATAGGCGTGTGGAGAGTTTCTCGAAAATTCAAATTGCTTAACAATACAAAGCTACACTGCGTTTACGTACACACACATATATTGTTGATTCATACACTCGAGAATCTTCTACAACTTTAGAGAATAGGCGGGAATTTTGCAATACATATTTAACAGTATAATTTATGTACATTCCTAAATATAAATCAAATTTAAACAAACATCGATATTAATATAGATATATAATAATAAATCCGTCACAGTCCAAGCAACTATAAAGACCCAAGATATAAAGTAAAAAACTCTAAAACTGCAATGGCAGATTGTTGCTGTTTTCTTCTGCACTAAAGGAATAGAAAAAAAAAATTCCCCTTAGTATCAAACAGTAATAAGCTGAAACTGGTTACAATGTCTTTCCATTGTATTATAATACAAAACGGTAACAAGTTGAAACTGGTCACGATGTCTTTCCATTGTATGATAATACAAAACAGTAACAACTTGAAACTGGTCATAATGTATTTTCATTAATTGCAAATAATCCTAAGCCTTGTTTCGCCAAACTATTTGAATTTTATCAGTCGACATTTTTCGTTTGCTTTTTTATTTTCATTTCATTCTTAGTGCCTTAGAAGACCACCCAACCTAAAAAAAGAAACAAATAAAAAATCTTAGCTTCTGTAAGTTTCATGTTACACGTGTTACTACGTAGTTCTGAACAAGTACAGTGTAACTTTCATCAGACCCAACCCGAAGGAATTGTAACCCGATAACAGTCTCCCTACAAGTTTTTCTTTGACTTTACAGCCAGAGTATTAACTTTATATGGCAATTCTGTCGTGATGGGAATACGATGCCACAGTACTTTCAGACTACACAGAACGATTTTTCAAAGCGTATGTTTCTTTCATCAATCAAGGTTTTTTTCAAAGTTTAACTTATTTTGTTATCGGAAGATGCAGACTTATCCGTTTCTTGTTTTTAAAAGTCAAAGAATACAGACAAGAATTAAGCAAAAAATAAGATAATCTTTGTTTTGTCTCCCTCGAGCAGAAGTTCAACCTAGGACTGTTCACACTACAAGGGAATGGGACTGTTCACACTACAAGGGAATGGGACTGTTCACACTACAAGGGAATGCTTTCAACTGAGATAAAGGATTAACCCATTGGTAATTGTAAAAGTAAAGGCACTTTTTAACAACTCAATTTGCGAAAAGATCAAAAGAGCCGCAGGAAGATTATTTGTTTGTTTGAAGTTAAGCACAAAGCTACATAATGGGTTGTCTTTGGTCTTCCCACCACGGGTTTCGAAACCCGGTTTCAAGCATTTTAATTCTGCACACATGCCGCTGTGCCACTAGGAGGGGGTCAAGAAATTAATTAAGATGATCCACCACAAAAGCTGAAATTATTAACTGGAAGTAAAGTAAGTGAAAAAGTGAATATTGAAAAGTAAATATTAAGGAAAGTGAAAAAAGTACATTTTAAAGAAAGTGAAAAGTAAATATTAAAGAAAGTGAAAAAAGTACATTTTAAAGAAAGTGAAAAGTAAATATTAAAGAAAGTGAAAAGTAAATATTAAAGAAGGTGAAAAAGTAAATATTAAAGAAAGTGATAAAAGTAAATATTAAAGAAAGTTAAAAAAGTAAATGTTAAAGAAAGTGAGAAAAGTAAATGATAAAGAAAGTGAAATAAACAAATATTAAAGAAAGTGAAAAAGTAAATATTAAAGAAAGTGAAAAAAGTAAATATTAAAG
Source organism: Limulus polyphemus (assembly GCF_000517525.1). Classification (NCBI taxonomy): domain Eukaryota; kingdom Metazoa; phylum Arthropoda; class Merostomata; order Xiphosura; family Limulidae; genus Limulus; species Limulus polyphemus. The sequence goes on from NW_013665932.1 coordinate 196,731, forward strand.
AAAGTGAAAAAGTAAATATTAAAGGAAGTGAAAAAACAAATATTAAAGAAAGTGAAAAAGTAAATATTAAAGGAAGTGAAAAAATAAATATTAAAGAAAGTGAAAAAAGTAAATATTAAAGGAAGTGAAAAAACAAATATTAAAGAAAGTGAAAAAGTAAATATTAAAGGAAGTGAAAAAAGTAAATTTCAGGACTTTTAAAAAACCAAATATTTTCATAAGAAATTACAACATTTATGTTTAAGATTCTCAAATCAGTATTTTTTGTTGTTTTTTGTCCATGAAATGTGAGCTCAGTGTTCCCAAGAATTTACTAACGTCTAATGCAGATATATAAAATAACTCTAACCGATCACACAGAAAACCCGACTAAAAATGTATTCATTATGCTTGCTTCTAAACCGACCATTCACATGGCACTGAGTTCCAGACTTGCTCGTTCGTTTTTATTTGTTTTTGTTAGGCACAAAGTTACACAAGAGGTTGTCTCTGATGTGTCTACTGCAAAGTTCAAATCCCAAATTTTATCGTTATAAGCCCTGAAACTTACCATTGAGCCATTGAGAGGCTTCTAAGTTACTCCTAAAAGAAGTCCGTCGATGAAATAATAATAATAACACAAAAATGTACTTCCTCTGAAGGATTTTGAGGTTTTAGCAGTCCAATTAAAAGAGTTTAGTTCATTAAAGTACAGGATTCCAAACTGGAGCGATGAATTTCTGGGGAGTCGCAGAAAAATGTAAGAGGGTATAGAATACTATTAAGAGAGCCTCAGTCAGGATGCGGAATGTTTTTTGGAGCAGAGGGGGGGGGGGCTTTGTGTTAAGAAAAATTTGGAAATCCGTGCGCTAAAGGAAGATTACATAAGTATTTTTCAGAGAAAATAATATCGTATAGCGATATTTGGTTTCATTAAGTTTATCATTGTACCTACTATGGATTTTAAGACACAAGAAGTGCCTTTTTAAAAATGGTTGAAATTATCATCATTCGTGTTCAGTTATACGTTGTTATCCTTCTCTGTAGAAATTACGTCAAAAAAGATAAATTTCCGTCAAAGTGGGTAGTTTTTAAATATGCGCGAAATGCTCGTGAAAGCGTGCAGTTCTTTCAAATCACCATCCTTATATTTCAAAGTGATTTAAACTATACTAACACGCTGGGAGAAAGAAAGAGATAAATTTCTTCATAGATTCGAAAATGGGCATCTCATGTAGCATTTAAAGAAGTCATTTACTGTTATTTAAGACTAGAATTAAGACCGCTGGTTTAAATCGTCAGCTTAAATAACAATAAGTAGCACTGGGGCTGCCGACTTTCACAGTTTCTGTCACTTGGATGTGTCACTTTATCTCCAAGACGAGACGAAACGACGGATCGTGTTTTTCTGGACGCCTGCAAGGTTGCACGAACATTTTGCTTCTTTTAAACCTAAGGCTATTAGTGAGTATCGAAACCGGAGCGCAGCAACTAAAGAGTTCAACTTGGGAAGCAGATCAGGTTTCAAATATTTTCTTCTTTTTTTTTTCATTGGCAGTGAGTTTGTTCGTAACGTCCCCAAATCGCTGTGGTTGTGTGGCAAACTAACACGTACAAGGTAAATCCAGCAATAGCGAGAGGCTCTTGGGTTTGGTCAGCGAGTGTTTAAGCCAGGACCCCGAACTCGTAGCATATGAAGTGAAATAACGGTATCTCTTCCTGCCCCATTCAGATTTAACTGTGAAGAAATAAAAAATAGCACCCAGGAACAGCTTCAAAAACAAAAAAAAAAAAATGAAAAATCAGTACTCCACTTGGAACCGGTACTGAGTTTCGGTGAGTACAAATTTTTATACTTTTTTACAAGCTGAAAGAAGGGAAACCGAAACCAGATGTTGAAGTTTATTTTACATAAATAAACGAAATTGGAAATTGAAATGAATGCAGGCTTACAGTAAACATACTACAAGCAAAGTGGATAAATGAACATGTAACAGGACTAAATTCACAAACAACTTTCCAAACATATTTACATATACACACAACTCAACAGTCGACTGCCAGGCCTATGTTGTTCTTTAAATCTACAACTAATCTGACGAAGTGCATCATAATCAGGAAACACCAGTTAACAACAGCTTTACCTTCCAGCGTGACGGCCTGGCATGGCCAGGTGGTTAGGGCGCCTGACTCCGCCAAATATGCTCGCCCTTTCAGCCGTAGGGGCGTTATAATGTGACGGTCAATCCCACTATTCGTTGGTAAGAGTAGCTCAGGCTGTTGGTGGTGATGACTAGCTGCCTTCCTTCTAGTATTTCACTGTTGAATTAGGGACGGCTAAGAGCAGATCGCCCTCGTGTAGCTTTGCACGAAATTCAAACCAATTCCCACGTGACTGTCGGGTTGGCAAACCCACCATGATAGTCACCAAAGCTCTACAGACCAGTGAGAAGGCAGACGTAGCCTAGATTGATAAAACCTATCCCAACTTACTTACGCTTCTTTTTTTTCCACCTTCAACAATTATTGTGTATTCCTTGTGGATCAGGAAACTTCTCCAACCAAATGCGTAACTATGTATGAGGGTATTTTATCAAAACATTTATTCTATCCTTGAAGCAAAGGGGGCATGTCCCCTGCGTCCCCCACTGAAAATTACGCCTACGTCTCCAGTTATTGATAAAAACAGTTATTGATAAAAACTTTGTCAACTTTCTTTCACTTGTTTCACCTTCAACAGTTATTACATTTTACTGCTGAGTTAGAACACACCTGAAACAGTTATTGTATTTTCCCTCTGAACATGTTCGAACATGTATCCCAATATTTCATTCATATCAAAATAAAAAGCTTTGGTTTATTTATATTGAATTGTTAAGCTAAAGGATCCAATTCGAAAATTATTGGAATATTACAAACCAAAAAAAGTAACGGCATTATTACATATTTTCGGAAATTCTGTAATAATTTACCAGACAACTCCAGACTGCGTGTCGCCTAGCTGATACTGGGCTTTGCCGAAATACACGAAACAATTGTTTGTTTGAAGTTAAGCACAAAGCTACACAATGGGCTATCTGTGCTCTGCCCACCACGGGTATCGAAACCCGGATTCTAGCGTTGTAAGTCCGAAGACATACCGCTGCGCCACTGGGGGGCTACACGAAACAAATATATATTTATGTTGAAACCAGTTATTGTTGTTTAAGACTCATAACGTAGGTAAATTAGTACGTAGAATTATACGCGGTAAGAGGGCCGAAAGCTCGCAAATAAAAGTATTTTAACGTAGAGAAAAATCCGTGTATAATTCTACATATTGAAACCAGTTATGTTACAAAAATATTTAATGATTTATTTGAATGACATGTTCCCGTTTCATTAGACAATAGCGACACTACTGGCGTGTAGTGGAAAAGATCGTCACTACCCTTGTAAAGTGTAGTTGGATCTCGAGCGGCGTTTCTAAAGTAGTTCAATTACATTCAGATTGAGATTCTGTTCTGACCAAGGTAGATTCTGGACATTAGTTGGTTGAGACCACTATTACCTACGATACCGGATGGCTTGGTGTATTAGCATACTAAAAAAGAAGTATCTTCATAAATCGTAGATCTTCACAAAGGCAGGCTGAGCAGTATTGTCATAAATCAAGGAATTCTTGATTCTATTTCGGTAGTTTGAATAGATCTTCACAAAGGCAGGCTGAGCAGTATTGTCATAAATCAAGGAATTTTTATGACACTACTGCTCAACCTGCCTTTGTGAAGATCTATTCAAACTACCGAAAGAGAATCAAGAATCCCTTGATTTATGACAATACTGCTCAGCCTGCCTTTGTGAAGATCTATTCAAACTACCGAAATAGAATCAATAATGTAAGGATAACATCAGAAATGTTTTGGACGTGAGAATCAAGAATCCCTTGATTTATGACAATACTGCTCAGCCTGCCTTTGTGAAGATCTATTGAAACTACCGAAATAGAATCAATAATTCCTTGAGAAAAAAAACAATGAATTGGATGATGATGGTTTTTGAATGTTGTTTGATGTCTAAAAAATCATGAGAACTGATCCCTTGAATTCACGGTTGTGACAAAGCGTTATGGGTTGCAGCCCGTTCATGAAATTCAACAGCATAGAAACGTTTTCTAAGAGTAAATGTGCTGACCTACAGTTCTAAATTCTCATTAAAGTCCTGAGTAAAAGATTTAATGCGTGCAGTTTCCTTTCACAACAGGTTCAAGGTTGATATGAACCAAAGAGCATTCGATCTGATATTTTACATCTAAAAACAGATTAATTTTGCATTTCGTGAGCATTTCCCTCAGTGGACAAAGGTTCGATAAAGCGGACTCCATTCAATAATTATTCCTCTTTGAAGGCCTACGAGTTGCTCTCTTCGTGGAATCTTAACTTCGAAAACATATAAAGCTAAACACATAATATGTTTGTTTGTGTGCATATATGTGTGTTTGAGCGCAAAGCTACACGATGGGCAATGGGTTATAAACCCACAAGTTTACCGCTAAGCCACCGGAAGCGCATGTATAGAACGGTCAAATAAACTATCAATTATCTAGAGTGGGGATGATAAAGAATCGACATCGTAGTAGGAATATACTGTCTATTACGGCCGGGTTTTGTTAGTGGTTAGTGTGCTCGGAATGTGTATCCAAGAGTTCAGGGTTCGCGTCTCCTTGCCTCAAAATTGCGCTTCACGCCTTTGGACCATGGGTACTCTATTTGGTCAGACAAGAATAACCCAAGAATTGACAGTGTGTGCTGTTGACTAAACCGCCTTTCCTTTAGCGTTTCAATTCCAAACTAAGGATGGCTACCTACACAGATAAACACTTATGTTGCGATGAGAGAAAATTATGGAACATACAGATACACTCAGACATAAACTGTTTATGTAAACTTTACCTATGAAATTAAACCAAAACTTAAAACTGGAAGGAAATATCGGTTCTGAAACCTACAAAGTTCCAGGATCTCAAACGACCATTCACCGTCTTCAGATAGTTGTGGGAAGGTTGTATATATATCTATACGGAAAAGCAAGAAAATAATTAGAAAGTAAGATAATAAAGAATAAAACGAGTTACTTGAAATAGACAAGTAGGAGTGATATGTAATGCTTATCTCCTAAAGTTAGAATCCCAACCCCTATTCGATCCCCCGCGGTGGACACCGCAATTAACCCACTGTGTTTTGCGCTAAAACAAATAAAGTAATTATAAGAAATCAGTATCCGTAAAAACTAACGTAATTCTTCTCTTAAGAGCGTTATTTTATTATACAATACTCACAGCCATTTTTGCTGTTGGCTAGCGGAACAATATTAAATAATAATAAAAATTAACACATTCGGCGATCCCTATTATGAACCACTACAGTGGATCATCACGATCAGCTCATCTATATAGAAGAAGACGAATTGTGAAAAGCCATAAAGACAGATTTTATGTATATTGGACGTAGTTTTAATATGGAAATGTCTTTGAAATCCGCAAATGTTTCAAATCTTTCTTTTTTTTTCCTTTTCAATGAACTGTAAATTTACTGACAATGTATTATCTAGAATGGAATTAAATATTATTTTTTTATAATTTTACTACGCGTTATATTTCACGAATATATAGAGAAAGAAAAATAGCAACGTGTATGAGAAAACTATCCACTCCGAAAAATCATTTTCGTGTATCAGAGACATCGCTGTCATTCCTGGAAAATTAGTACTTTAAACCACAAAATATAAAAACAAAATTTTAAATAGTCAGTGAAGAAGTAAAAATAGCTAACATTAAATGTGACTTTCATGTATTTTATGTCTATTCTCTGTACCAAAATAGTTGATTTAACATCAAAAAAACATAATTGTTATTTGGAATTTGTTATAAGCACATCACTGATGAAGAAATATAACCGTTGAAATATATTTCGTTTTTCTTGAGCGTTTTCTTTTTCTTCTGAAACAATAGAAGCGTAGACTGGTGATAAGGGTTATTTTGTCAACAAAATTATAATAAGTATGTTACACTTGTGGTAACAGTATATGATTATACTGGCAATTCCAAAGTAGAAAAATAAATTGAAAGTGTTAACATATAAGTTTTACTTATACCTCATGTAAATTTCAAAATATAAAGCTGTTCTACTACATACATAAATTCAAGCGTATTATTATCGGTAACAGTAATATATTTATATTATATGTGCAAAACTAATTAACGGGTTGAAAAGTCAGACAGGCGGCTATAAGTTTCTCAACTTGTCAACTTAGGACGAAGATTCATACATGCGTTTTCGTCTGCTTTTGTGTTTTTTTTTTAAATAAGCACAAAGTTACGCAATAGGCTATCTGTGATTTGCCCACCACGGGTATCGAAATCCGGTTTCTAGTGTTTTACGTCCGCTGACATGCCGCTGTGCCACTAGGGGGCTCGTACATGCGAGTTAACAGAGAACATCAATTACATGAATAGATTACACAGGCCTGTGAATATAAACTTCTTAAAAGTTGTTTTGGTTTTAAAAACGAAGTTTCCATAATTCAGCTACGCAAATTTCGAAAATAATATTCTTTTTTTTTTCTATCACGTAAGGATTTTTTACAAATCGGGAAGAAAAAAAAACTCTTACTTAGATCAAATTATTATTTCGTTTACCACAATTAACATTTTTAATTATTGTGTTTATTAACAAAAATACAAACAAACTGAAGAAAAGGGAAGAACATTGATGTCAAACGGATGTGCATCCTCATTCATCCTGATTTTAGTGTGAAATCTATATCTTTTAGTCTCAAAATTACGTGTTGTGGTCTTTCTTTTATGTAATGCGTTATGACGTTTTGTAAAAAAATCTGTATGTGATGGAGAAAAATGGATATCATTTTAGGATTCAGCGTACAGGAATTACCATAGAACAATAAAACCATCGCAGGCCTGTGTTACCAAACGAATTCCAATAATAATAATAATAAATAAAATATTTTGGTCAATCTAATGTAGTCATAGAGATTATTACCCACGAACGACTTTTTTTTTTGTCAAGAGTTTCTAAGTCACGATAAAGTATAATTTTAAAAGTTAAGTCAGCGCTTGTTTGTTATCACGACTTCTACTTTGTAAGTTGGGTTTAAACAGTTATATTTACAGTTTCTGAAATTTAACATATTGTTGCATTTCTTCGTGATAAAACATTGTTTCCAATTACGAGATACGAGATGGCCACGAGGCTTAGATAAAATATTGTCAAGCACGTGATCTTTATATTGTGAAATAAACCTAACTATAAGAGTGTGCATATTGTATTTTCCAAACACTGCTGAAAATCAACACGATACATTTATTGCCATTTGCAATACGTAAAAGTATTTTTTGTTACCAAAAACAAAGTATTGACTGACTCAATTAAGAACATTTGCAGTATGAAAATCATGACTTCATCCCCTTGCCAGTTCAACAAATTTGTTTGGGTATCTCTTATAAAATTCGTTTCACTAGTCCCCCATTCGCACAGATGTCAGCGGACTTACAACGCTAGAAACCGGGTTTCGATACCCGTATTAGGCATAGCACAAATAATCCCTTCTGCAGCTTTGCGCTTAACTACAAACAAACAAACAATCATTTCACTTAGTCCACAAGTGGCTCGTCAGCAGAATTACGGGTTTGATATCCTTGGTAGATAGAATATAGGTAGCCTATTATGTACCTTTGTGCTTAACAATAACTAAACCAAACGTTTCACTAAAGATATTTCAACGTTAACCTTAAAACTTGAACGAACTCTCGTGCTTGTAAGGAAACACAATAAGTTATGCACTTTAGGTGCACCCAGTTCAACATGATTGAAACGCAGAATAACGACAAGTAACTAATTAAGCTTCCTCAAAATCAATAGCAATCCAGTTTTAACCCTTTTTCCTGTGTTAGATTCAGTGGTCTCTTTTGCCTAGGGTCTGGTGGTCGCGAGTTCGAATCCCCGTCCCACCAAACAGCTCGCCCTTTCAATTGTGGAGGCGTTATAATGTGACGGTTAATCCCACTATTCGTTGGTAAAGAGAGTAGCACAAGAGTTGGCGGTGGGTGGTGATGACTAGCTGTCTTCCTTTTGGTCTTTCACTGCTAAAGTAGGGATGGCTAGCGCAGATAGCTCTCGTGTAACTTTGCGCGAATTTCAAACCAAACCTTTTTGCCTAGGCCTGATGATATTTAAACGTACTGTAAAACTAACTTCTTGCTGTGATTCGTTAACTAAAGTTAGTCAACTCCAAAGATATCGAACATTTAAGTGTACCAGTTTTCGAGAGTATAATTCTCTCACATGAAAACCTAAAAACCTATTCTTAATTATAAATATATATATAATTATTTTATGATTTTTATTTGACTGGTTTATTTATAGCTCAAAGCTAAACAATAAGCTACTTGTATTGTGTTCGCCACGGGGATTGAGCACCGAATTAACTTTAAGAGCTGTTAACCCTATCACTGAGCCACCGGGGAACATTATGACATCAGACATAATTCGAAATACTAGGACTTTGATTAGCAAAAGTAAAGTTCAGATAAGCCTAACTTTAAACCAGAAGCGGAAGGAATATTTATGTAAATATGGTGTTGTATTTCGTAAAAGAAATAACTCAGCATTATATATTAGACGGTAATTACTGTATAATTACAATAAGGTCGTAAAAACACCCACCGCCAACTCTTTCGCTACTCGACGGAATAGTGGGATTTCACCATCACTCTTATAGAGCGTCCATAGTCCAAAGTTTTCAGTTCTTGATGCAATTTACAGTCCATTGCTAATGTGTTATTATCATACTAAAACTGAAAAAAATATGTTTTGCAAGTTTCAAAGTGTCTGCCGAGTAATCTATATATATTTCGATCCTTGTTTAATAGATTGCGGCTACCAACTTAAATGTTTGCATTCATATAAAATAGTCGAATGATGTTAAGTGGTTTTATATGACGATAATTAAATAAAATAGGAACGTAACAAGATAATTATCATTTTCTTTACATAGAAGTTAAATAAAAGAGTAACAAGGAAAAATGAACAATAAAATTTGCATATCAATAACTGAAAACCTTCTATCGAAAGCTCAGATTCTTAACATCGGGAAATTATTATATATATTTTTTTCTCGATATTACGATAATTAGTATATTTGGTAATATGGGATTTAAAACACAAGATGGCGCTGAGCTTAATCATTAAGAAAAAATTCCCACAGCTGGTGGACGTGCCCCCTAGTGGCACAGCGACATGTCTGCGGACTTGCAACACTATAAATCAGGTTTCGATACCCGTGGTGGGCAGAGCACAGATAGCCCCTTATGTAGCTTTGTGTTTAATTACAAACCAACCAACTAGGTAAACGTCCGTATGTTGGTTGATTATATATACTTTTTGGAGAAGTGAATATTTCGTAACAAAATGACAAACTCGCCACAATTCCACGAAAATTTTGAAATGCTAATTAAAACGTTTGACATTTAACTACAGATATACTTGTACTGTTAATGTAAATACCAAATTAACTACGTTTCAAGGGTTGTGGCTACTGGTTAATTTATTTTTGGGCTGTAATTGATAAATATACGTTATTGCACTCTTACTTTCAAAGCACATAAATTAAATTATATAATAGCACGTGCTTTAATGGTCGCAGCCTTCAACTGTAAACCGTGGTTACCGTCATTTGGGTGGTCTCTTTAAATAAAGCGGGTTTTCCTGTTGTTGCTCTTCCTGCAGAGGCTGGAGATTTTTGTGAGTTTATATACTACGAATGCAGGTGAACCATGTATAAACTAGTTACGTGTGTTATAAAAAGCTCTTACGTCCATGTTTAAGAATATCTATAAAAACGTGTAAGTGAGGATTCTCATCTGTGATGTTTGATAAACTCCAACGTTTAAAAACCTATAGGTACAACACAACCACAACCTTTAGGCACGACACAGCCAAGGACAAATAAAGAGCTTCTGTTGAATGCTGTCAGTTTCAAAATGTCACACAAAGCTATCTAATTTTCGAACTGACAGACTAGAAGAAAGGTAGCTAGATAACAGTACCCGCCGCCAACTGTTCATAGTCTAAACAGACAGTTTAATCAAAAGCTTGCTGGATAGCTAAAGTTTCAAGAATTCTGTGATAAAGGATGGTAGGCCAACTTTGAATCAAATTGAGGACGCTACTCTGTTAATAAGGATCAAAGTTAAAGGTGTGATATTCTTGCATACGAGTATTTGAGTTGTTTTTTCTTTTTCTAGTGGTGAGCCTGCCAGTGTGGGAGAGTTAGCTGCAAATCGTTAGAAAATTACAACTATCTCAAATTTTGAAGTGTCAGCCGAATATGGGTCTGGAGATGAACAGGTAATCTACGATTTGCATTGGGTCTGGGGCCTACCTATAAATTGCCTGTACATTCCAATGCCCATGAATATCAATAGTTGTTGTTAAATAAATACGTGCTGTGTTAGTTTGTTTTGTTGTTGTTGTTATTCAGCAAGCCGATATGTTGCCCAGCATAATAATAACTCCTACCACGAAACACGTAGGGGTTTTACCTAGTTTTAAAATAACAATACCGGTACCTTTGAAGGGGCCCACTTATCGTTGACATCTCAAGTATGTAGAACATACGTGAGAGATTCTAGAGGAACTAGTTCGTACATTGGTTCATAGCTTTGTAATCGCCATCAAAACGTGTCTTTGAGAATAACAGACGTATTCTGACTGCGGATAGTGCTACAAAATATCGGAAAACATATCACTAGGAGAGTAAAATATATGTAATGGTAGAATACTGCGAAGTAGTGTAAGGTATATACAGTGGGAAATACAGGTTTTGATATAGATAATGTCGAATAGTGTAAGTTATAGGTAGTGTAAAATACTCTAAGACATATATAGTGGAGTAAACGATATAATTTATGTTGAATAACGTAGTGTAGTGTATGAGTATTGTAGACAATTTTATCATATAGGTAGTGTAGAATAGTGGAGGATATAAGTAGTGGAGAATATTGTAGGATATAGACAGTTAGAAACAAGAACTGAGAAATTTCATTTTATTTTTGCGTTTAGGACCTGAAGTACTATACCTTGCGTTAGTCAAGTATATCATAGGCCTAGTAGTAGAAATTTCAAATTGGTGAAAGTGACATTGCAAAGAATTGTGAAGCAAGACCGAGCTGGAATGGTAAAGCCCTTTTCCCACGATATGAAAACTTGAAAATTTTAAAGATTTTGGCCTAAAAATGATATAATTTAGTGCAATTTGGGGTCATTTTCTTAATTTAACTAAGGCCATTATTGATAGTTGATAAGTTTCTGTTCCTAACTTGTGCTACATTAATTCTGGATGTGTGGACTAGGCCATTCATCATGACTAAATTTTTGTTGAAACTTTTATTAGGGCTCATCGTATAACGTATTAATTGTAGGCACACACACACACACACACACACACACATATATATATATATGTCGAAACTTCAATAGTTGCCTAAAAAGGAACAATTACGACATTTAGGCCAAGTTTCAGTCTTAGTCTGTTTCTATTTTTCAGGGCCCAGAATGGCCAGTTGGTAAGGGAGCTCGACTCGCAATCTGTGTGTCGCGGGTTCGAATCCCCGTTCCCCCAAACATGCTAGCCCTTTAAGTCTTTGGAGCGTTATAATGTGAAGGTCAATTCCACTATTCGTTGGTAAGAGTTGGCGGTGGGTGGTGATGACTAGTGAAAGCACTGCTAAATTAGGGACAGCTAGCGCACATAGCCCTAGTGTAGCTTTGCGCGAATTTCATAACAAACCTGTTTCTCAGTACACGGATAGGCCTAACGCTTATGGATTAACTAAGAAATGGAAAAGTAGGCTTAAACAAACAAAGAATCTACATGAATATCAAAGTTTATCAATGACGCAGAATTATAAAAATGATGAAAATATCCAGAAATAATTTGTGTCACGTACTACATGTAAACTTCATATTGAGAAAAATAAAATATTTCTTTTATTATTTTTGTAGAAATAGTCTCATGGCATAGCATAAATATTACAGTTTTACTAATTTATTTGAGATATAAACGATCAACAGTTAGAACTCTTGTTCGCCACTAGGTGACAGGTCTATCTCGAAATGTTAATTTATTGCATGAGTGATTTGGAGTGGGAGACAAGATCCATTTCACCACGTTGCACTTAAAAACTAATAATCATAAAATCGAATTACCGGTATTCAATATTGAAGGCTTAGTATGGTCCTGGTAACTGGTACGTCATTTCATAAACTCACCGTACTTGTAGAATATGAAATACGAACGAAAGACAATCTACTTACTGACGCCTATCCATGCCTGCCATACGGCAGTTAATACATTATTAAGGTAGTAAGGGCATAAAAAGGAAAATTTTTCCTTTGGGGAAAGGTAATGTAACATAAATACGATCAAAAACATCAACACAGTTATACCATTTTATCAGTCATTTTATTCCGTCTCTTGGTAGAAAGACAGAAAGTTCGATATTACAATTTCTTTGAAATGTATAGCATGTCTGGGATGGAATGTCAAAAACAAATAATAAATTAATGGCGCCATTCCGCTACCTTGAGTTTCGCAAACTTGCTGTTTTTCACTGCTATTGTATTTTCCTAGAATACATAGTATAAATTAGAGGGAATCCTCAATAACCGCGGCACTTGAAATTATTTTATGCAGGATTAGAGTAAATTATTCTACGAGACTTTCGCCCCCCCCCTTTTTACTAGTTATATTTTTGTGCGCCAGAAATACCAAGCTTGGGGCACGCGTATACCTGGTTCGATTTTAATTACTCATCTGAATTTCTACTAGCCTACCGTCAAATTGAAATTATTTCAGGCTTGCTTAAAATAAATTAATCTATGGGACCTTTAGTGAGGTCAAGTACATTAATCAAAAGGGTTTCATCTCCTGAGTTCAAAACTGTAATTAGATCTCAAATCGGTCAAGAAATTACAGAGCTATGAGCTAAATGTTTGTACTTGAAAAAAACAAATCTAAAACTCGGAGCTATTCCATGAGTCACTATGCTGCGGCTAAATATTGACTGTAATATTTCGGAAAATTTGCTCTACGTTTCACCTTAATGCTTTTTTAAAAGATACTTCTATGAAGTCTGAAGGTTAATTTATCACATTATTAGCTCGGATATATTCCAAATTATCAGAATGTTAAGCCTAATGTTGCTAATCGCCTATCCCGGAGCAGAATGGTTCATTCGTGGAAAACGTTTGTTGCAGGATAACAGAATGATGTTAATAATAAAGTTGAACTTCCTCTTAGGTGAATGTATAATGTCATTTAAACTACTCTTTGTGTGATTAATATTTCTTTTTTTTTTATTTGATTTCAGATTTCTGTATCTGCCTGATGTCCTACTGGTGTATTTATTTATCCTAGACAGAATACAACATTCAAAGTTTTTATGCGGACCTGGTATGACCTGGTGGTTAGCACTTTATTTGCAATCTAAGGGTCGTGGGTTCGAATCCTGTCCTCGAACATGTTCGTCCTTTCAGCGTGAAGGGCCACATTCCACTATTCGTTAGTAAAAAAAGGTAGCCAAAGAGTAGACGATGGTTAGTGTTGACTAGCTGCCTTCCCTCTAGTCTATCACTTCTAAATAACGGACAGGTAGCGCGAGTAGTCCTTGAGTAGTTCGACACCAAATTCAAAACAAGAAAAGAAGGTCTTTTGCGGAAACTTTGTATGCATCAGTTGTTTCCAAAGGTGGTGAGTACTTCAAACTACTGTCTTGAAGACACGTCCAGACAGATCTGATTCAAATTCGTTTTGTGTATGTGTGTGTGATGCAGTTCTTATATCATGTGAATACGGTACTTGTCAATCGATTTTGTAAGTACGTGTTTTAAAAAATGACCCCTTTGTAAACACGTGCTTTAAAAAAAATGCCGTTTTGTGAACACGTGTTTTAAAAAATGAATCTTTTGTAAACACGTGTTTCAAAAAATAACCCTTTTGTAAACAAATGTTTTAAAAACTAGCCATTCGTAAACATTCATCAATAAATGAAAACGGGGTATACAGTAAAACTTGAAGCAGCAACTGACATTTATCTGTACACAACATTACTCTAAAAATATATAAATTAATAGTTTTAAGATGTGTGTGTATAGAATTTCATATCATTTGACAATAAATGTTCCTACGAAATATTTTGAGATGTATCAGTTTAGAATAATTTTAATTATTGGGCTGTTACGGAGAAAAATTGAAGGTGTATTTCATTCTATTATGTACCAAATGATTAATATCTTTAAAATATATATATAATACGTTAATTATGTACCAAACTTCATTGAATTTAGATGCCAATTCTAACTATAAGTTATATATATTCTATCCACACTTTAACGCATGGTGTTGAACTTCAACGTTTCCCAAAGTGTGGGGCGTCTCCCCAGGGGGCGCGAGCGATTAGGGTAGAGTCGATAGTGCAATAATGCAAATTTAGGCGTTTTGATGTAATTTTTATTAATGAAAATTATAAGTAATTACTACACCACACACAGCATTTTAATGTGTATCCGTGTACCGTATCTCGTCGCATTAAAAAGAAAAAAAGATTGGGGGGGGCACACAAGAAACAATATTTATTAAAGGTGGGGCGTGGATGACAAAAGCTGCTTTACTCTGTGATGGTTTTACTTAGATATATAATAATAATAATCAGTTTGTTTGTTATTAAGCACAAAGCTACACAAAGGGCTATCTGTGCTCTGCCCACCATGGGTATCGAAACCCGGTTTCTAGTAGTATAAGTCCGCAGACATACCACTGTGCCACTGGGGGTCATAATAATAATAATTTGTTAAATTGTCCTTAACAGTTCCGAAAGTTTCTTGCACATGAGCGAGTTCACATAAAAGTGGATGACTTGAAATCATAGATAATTAGATTCATTTTTATCACTCCACCTCTCAAAAAAGAAATATTTAAATATTGAGCCATAAAAGAGAATAAACATCCTGGCACTTATGGGAAAGATCCCGTGGGTAGTTCTCCTCTGCTGAACAATAGCGCCTTCTTGAAACATCTACACACACAAAATGGATATTGACTAACTGACATGTTCTTCTGCTGTTTTCGTTTCTCTTTCAGGATGATATTTTTTTTCTAGGCCTGGAAGATCAAAATCATACAAAGACGTTAAGTTTAGGCAAGACTGAATTGATTACTGTCTACCTTTAAGGCATACACACTTCCCGGAAGTCAAACATTACTTCTTGTGAACAACCGGAAGCTTCGCCCGCACGATTCAGTGTAGTTTTAAAGAAGTACCATGCATATTAGTCCGCTTATACTCAATTACGCTTGAGGTTATAGCTCGAGAGACGCCGTTCTTCAGACAGATTCAAGCCTATAATCACGCTGTTCCAGAACATTTCTTTGTGATGTTTGACTATTTTTAACTGAATATTAACTTATGTTATCATATTATGGCAAACTGTTACTGATTACGTATTTTATAACAAAATAGTGAACCAAAGATTTCTGGATTACTCATAATGATAACTTTCGACTTACTAATCTCTTCTGAAGTTTGATTTTATACCGTATCGTACACAAACATTTCATACAAAAGTATACGATAAATAGAACCATAAATAGTGTGTGTGTGTGTATATATATATATGTGTGAGTGTATAGCAAACTCAGATAACTGCTTTATCCGAAACGCGCTTAATTTTTACTCAAATATTCTAGCAAGTTACGTAAATATAAAAATAAATTGAATCAACTGGAAAGTCAAAGGCAGAAAGGTGTCTGTAAAATCTTTGTCATGCTACGTTAGCTTGGTGTTAATATTCATTTGCACTCGTTGCCTTAAAAAACTGTGATAATTTCTTGGTGATAATACCTGCAAATATACACGTCATTGAAAAATATTTTGTTTAATTCTTAACCTTGGAAGCGTGTGCAAATGTATTGATGTTTGATAGAAACATAAAATTATAGTATAATATGGATGTTACATGCATGTACAAGCTGAAGTACTCGTCCTTTTCCGGGTCATGAATTAAAAAAAAAAATGTGTAGGTGGATTCTATGATAAATAACACAAAAATCCTAACTTTCACACAGTTTATTTATAAGATTTATTTGTTTGTTTTAAGTTAAGCACAAAGCTACACAGTGGACTATCTGTGCTCTGCCCACCACGAGTGTCGAAACCCGTTTTCTAGCGTAAGAAGTCCGCAGACATACCGCTGTGCTACTGGGAGGCTATTTATAAGATAACGTAATATTAGTATTCATTATCACCTCTCCAAAAGTTTTGTATAAGCTTTAAGAATTCAATATGTGTATATTTAAAACACGGTATACACTGTGCGATGCTCATGATGGAAAAAGTAATGGCAGAAGGAGATCTTTCTGTTACCTGCTTTCAATACCCAACTCTTAATGTCCTTTCACAGTGTTTCACGTGATTAATTAACAGACGGTCTAGGGCTGCAAAAGTGTCTTACGGGTTGAAGATGAAAGGTCACGGGTTAAAGTAGGAAGTTGGTATAAATAAAAAAAAACGGCTCTTCAGATCAGCTTCATGGTGGCTGTTGGAGTAGAAACTATAGCTGAGTTTATATATTATCGTATTGTTGCAATAGTGGCGGCCATTTTTTATTGTATTCATCCACATAAAGTGCTAGCGCACTCTCTGAGAAATATAAGACGTTTGTGTGCCCTCCTCCCACACTGTGTATGCTTAATTTTTTTTTCGTGTAAAAACGTGGCGCCAGCTATGAATGTAGTTAACGTTGACTTACGGCAAATATAATAAATGCTCAATAACAGCAATAATTGGGTGAAGGAGTTGTGAATCCACATTAACATGTCCCCTGTTCCAAACTATCATCCCACAAAGTTTGGTTGATATTGGCCCAGCGACCTAGGAATGTTTAGATAAGGTACAAACAGACAGACACACACAGTTTTGTGCTTTATATATATACACACACACACACACACAAATACAGTAACAATGGTAAACATTATATCTATCTATCTATATATGTATGTGCGTATGTTATTCTAGAAAATGGTAACATCTGTGCATAATTAGTACCAAATAATGTGTATAGAAGCACAGAAAGGGTAATTACTTTGACTAACTAACGAGGGGAAAATAATGTATTTACCCATCACAATACATCGATTTTCAAACTCGCTGTTTCGTTGTTTTTAACAGTAAGTAATCGCTACTAACTTTATGAGGAAGAAACCTTGCATTAAAGGCATTTTTAATTTCTTTGTTTATTAATAAGAACAAAGTTACACAACAGCTATCTGTACTGGGCCTACCACGGATATCGAAACCCGGTTTTTATCGTTATATGTTCACAGACTTATCGCTGAGCCATTGGGGGAGTATTTTTCATCAAAACTCAAAAAGTTTAATTTATGATTTTCGTTGGATTTATAAAGTAGTTACTTATATCAGTAAATTATACTCACCTCACGGATTTTACTGACACCGTTTATTTATTAGCTAGCACAAAGCTACACAAAGGGCTGTCTGCGCTCTGCCCTCAGCAGGGAATCGAACCCAGGATTTCCCGACACTGATTATAAAAAGATAATTTTATTTGTTCCGATAGTTTTTATAACCAAATTTAAACTTTCCACTGGTTGTAAAAAATAATTTTTGAAAAAAAAAACAGTAGTTTTGGAAAATGTTACACGTGTATAACATCCAAAATTTGCAAGCTTCAATTTTTAAATGCATTACAGAATTATTTAATAATTAAAATGCCATCCTTTTTTAATTCACAGAGAAATATTTTAGTCCTAAAAAGGTTATATGCCCAAAATAAATTGATGATGTAGAACAAATTGTGTGACATCACATTAATAATTCCACTGTTTTATTTATCGTGTTTGATAACATTTA
This sequence comes from Limulus polyphemus, assembly GCF_000517525.1. Classification (NCBI taxonomy): domain Eukaryota; kingdom Metazoa; phylum Arthropoda; class Merostomata; order Xiphosura; family Limulidae; genus Limulus; species Limulus polyphemus. Next base: position 214,696 of record NW_013665932.1, read on the forward strand.
AAAATAAACTAGCTATGTTTTTATATAAAAAAACACTTTAGTTATTCTCATAAAATACTTCACTTGGTTATTGTTGGTTTTGAGTTGCCCAAAAAAAAACAATTAGGAGTTCATTTGATGTTATTCTAACTGACTGAAAGTTACGCTTTCACTGCTTTGATATAGGATTTTAGTTTTTTAACAAGTTAAAATAATTTTACTCGACTGATGGGATCTCAAAATTTAGTACGCATATCTCCAATTTTAACTGATTCTAAACAGAGTTGTAATATTAATTTTTAAGTAACGGACAATTTGACTCATTATAAGGATATATTTCTTTGTTTGTTTGCTGTTAAGCATAAAGCTACACAATGGACTCTCTGTGCTCTGCCAACAGCGGGTATCGAAACACGATTTTTAACATTATAAGTCTCTTGCTGAGCTAGCATGAGACATATAGGCTAGGTAACCTGAATTTTGAAAAAAAAAAACATTAACACCCCTCCCCCTCGATCAATTGTTTCAGCCTTAGTCTGCAGACTTACGACACTAGAAATCAGGTTTCGATACCCGTGGTGGGCAGAGCACATACAACCAGTTTTGTACCTTTGTGCTTAATAACAACTAACCAATTACCCCAAAGTAAAAACAACAATTCATAGAAATCCTTTGACGGATTCCAAAATTATATTGTTTTATTTTATTGCCAGACGACTTTAGACACCCGCGAAATATATATAATGTGATTTCCTATAAATAAGTGATATATCACTTATAAATTAACCCTTTTGCAGAGAAAAACGAGAATTTCACTTGTCTTTAGATACATGTCCAAGTGTAATTCTAGTTATTATCCCAATATAAATTGGATCCAGATGAGCCAAACAAAGAGCAATAAAATTTTTTTATTTGACACATAAAACGGGTTTGCACGCACCACGTGAAAAAACAGCCTAAACGCAAGTTTTCTGTGTCATTGGTAAGACTAAAAATTCTAAATCAAAACAGTTTAAACCTAGGCTAAACCCGTTTTGTGAGTTTTACCATTTTATTTTTCCCACCATTTCGAGTCAAGGATGGCCTGAAGTATAATTTTTACTTATTATCCGCCAGAAGACATTACTCGGCAGAGGTCAAATTAATTTCTTTTGTGTGTTTTTAATAATTTTATTGTAAACAAAAAAAGAGGTGTTTCAAAGATGACGATAATGTTATAACCCCAACGACACTTTTAATGCCTCCCAAATAGCACAGCGGATGTCTGTGGACTTACAATGCTAGAAACCGGGTTTCGATACCCGTGGTGGGCAGAGTACAGGTAGCCCATTGTGTAGCTTTGTCCTTAACTATAAACTTAATTAACCCAACTAATTACTCCTTAGGGTATTTTATAAAGAAAACGGGTGATTTTACCCAATTTATTTGGGTCAGTTATTTAGAGTGAGTGTTGTAACAGGCAAAACCATAAACTTTTGTACAATATGATGTAATATGTGGACTCCATCGATAATGAAAGATACAAAACAAGATGGTAATTTGTGGGTTAATAAAAGACTCTGAAAGTAGATTTTGGCAGTTTAGTCGCATTTAAAACTACTTTTTTTTGTAGTATTCAATCAGTATCATGTTCGCAGAGTTTACTTATTGGGTTTTGAAAGGTTCTGTTGTGTTTTAAGTATAGGTTTTATTTCATTTATTACTATATTTCTTCATCCCGTTTTAAAAGTTTCCAAATAGTAGTGCTATTCATCGTAGTTTCTCATATTGAAACTAACACCACAACCTTTGGGTTATTAGTACAACAAAACTATCGTATAAATATTGATGAATACTCGTAGGTCTTTAATGACTAGTATAATATAAAGACAGAATGCATTGTCGTCCAGGGAAGGTGGTCATATGAACAACTGAATTATGTAATTGTTTGTTTGTTTGTTTGTAATTAAGCACAAAGCTACACAATGGGCTATCTGTGCTCTGCCCACCACGGGTATCGAAACCCGGATTCTAGCGCTGTAAATCCGCAGACATACCGCTGTGCCAGTGGGGGGGATTATTATGTAATAAGGGCAACTAGAACGTTTGCTAAAATATTCAATAAAAATAATTAGTCTTCTATAGGAGTTGCAGGTGAGCCATCTAGCTTCGGTCATCTGTTAGGTGTCCTAGTTGTTAGCGGTGTTTTCGACCATTGTCCGAAGAGCACCTGACATGATTTAGTGATTAATGATTAATTCATAATTAATGTAAACAACTTCACAATTAAAGTTTACTTTGTACAGAAATATTTAGAGGTATATAAATATTTATTTGGAACACAAAACTTAATATTTCTTCATAAAATAAGTTTTTCTTTGTTTTTTCGTTGACTTTTGCGGAAAGACACACGAGGGCTGTCTGCGCTAGCTATCCGGAATTTTGAAGCAATAGTGTACAAAATACTATATTTAACAATTTAATTATCCTATATTTCAATTAGAAGTAAATGGGTAAATAATGGAAATTATTAGTGTAAGTTATGTCTTAACCTTAACTTTTATATAACAATATTGTACGAGTTTCGCTTTCTTTTATTTGTTTTTTTCAAGCGTAAAGCTTCTCGAGGGGTTAATATTATATAAGCTATGTTCACGCCATGGTTGAAATAACGAATTTCACCGTTATAATCCCACAAGTTTGTTGCATAACCTCCAGGAGATTTTCTTTCTTTTTTACACTGATTTGTCAAAACATCAGAGGTTCTGGAAGAAGATGACATGCAAAGTTTAAATACATTTTCCATAAAATTTCATCATAAACTATACCTTTCAGTTTCCATATTTTTTTTTGTAAGAAATATTAATTTTGAGGTTAATATTTTCTTTGAAAAATATGGTTTTCTTCCCCTTTTTTTTATTAATGTTATAGTGGTTTCGCTCCAATATTTTCAATTCCAGAAACATGCCAACATATAACCGTATATTTTGTTATATCGGTAAGGACCGAAGGATGGTGATTACAAAACAGAAGTTACTGATTAAAATTAAATTTAATTAACTCCTTTTTTAAATTGAAAAAAAAACTTACACAAGATGAAAGTTATTTAATTTCACACTTCTTTTTTTGTAGATTTAACGGTAATAGTTTTGATTAGTCTGTTTCAGAATTTTCGCGCTACACAAGTGCAATCTGCGCATGACCGTCCCTAATGTTTAACTAATAGACTAGAGAGAAGACAAATAGTTAACAGCACCCACTGCCAACTCATGAGCTAATTTTATCTGATCGAATAATGATATTTTACAGATATTACTGTAATGCACCTAGGACCCTAAAGTGCAGGGCTAATTTTTGCGACAACGGGACTCGAGCCTCGGATTGACAGCCCACTAAACAATGCACGACCAATAGTGTGCTTGGATAAATCCTTTGTAGTGTTGTTATAATACTAGGGACAAAGGCCCGCCATATAAGGTTTTTGAAAACAGAACTAAAATAAACCTTATGTAGAAAGAAACCTTAAAATTCAGTTGAATCTGTCAGCCGTTTTGGATTTATGATGTCATAAACATGAACATGTCATATGGTAAGAATCCGAGATTTATTAAACTTGATAGATGTATGAACATTTTAAATCGAAATCCCATTGTTTTGTGCTTACTGTGATCCTAATATGATAGATATAACTTTTGAATATAGTTAAGATTTGTGTTGAAAATGAGGTAATCTTTATATAAAACGCCTATATATCTTTATAGATCAGATACACTATTTAAGGTTTGATTTTGACTAAATACCATTTTCTAAAATAATCCCTAAGAAAACTACTTAGACTGAGATACTTTCCTATAAGGCCAAAGGTTATGATCCCCCAAAAATACCCATATTGGCATATGATATTATACTTGATTATTTAAGTTGTACATTCTATTATCTCAAAGAGACATTTCAAGGAATTATTAAATGGTTAGGATATATGTATGAATAATAACTGATGAGACATAGCGTATGATCTTATCGTGATTTCTCACTAGGGTGCGCTACTACTGAAAGCAAGATTTGTCGTCTATGTACAGGAACCTCAATTCCTTTATGTAATATATCAATTTATACATTTTCAAACTTGATAAGCTCTCTAACTATTACGATAATGTTACAAATATTAATTTCATTAAAAAAATTATTATTATTTTAAATGTACACTGTAATTGCTTCCAGTTTCTTTGTGTTAATCGGACAGAAGGTTTTGGCACTACTGTTCAATTAATAATCCTTCTCCAGCTTTTTTATTCTGGATCTATACCATAAGATCTGGACACCCATAAGCTTCCACTGACACTCTTTCCAATTCTGCGCTTCCTTCTGAAGATTCTACAAGAACATATTGTTTACAAGTAATAAAGGACTGCACTGTACATATCCGTTGTGTCAATGAACACTCGATGTTGTACAAACATTAAACTTCTTATGTTATACATGGTAAAGAAGATTTAAAAACTAGTTGATGAAGCTCTTCAGCATCTTCAATAGGTAAAACATAAAAGGTATCACTGATCAGACAGAACCATATTTAAATAATAAATACAACCTAATGTTTCATTTACCTTAAAGTTTACTTTAGTACAATTTTTCAGAAACTTTCGTTAATGGGGGGGGGGCATTTTGGGCCGGTAAGCCACCTTGTCCTTTCGTGCATTAATGTGGTTGATAAATAAACCTACATGGTTGATGCAACAGGAAACCTCTCTTAGGCCAATAGACGCATTTGTAAACATTCGTTCAACTTATCTAATGTGATGTGATAAACTGTGGAAAATTCCCTTGGAAAAGCATTGTATTTAGCAACTACACATTTAAAACGAAAAGTTCACATTTTAGTTAATTACTCTTTAGCATTATTTTTAGTTTCGATGTTTTAATACCAGTGAGACTATTTACAAACCTACTTTTTGATCTTTAGGTGACATAATATCAGTTATGTATCTTTTCTTTCTTCTTTCACCTCTTTTTTTGGTTAAAGTCTAGATTTGGTCCACAATAAGATGTTCATTTATAACTCGAGCAAACCTCTGTATAGGATGAATAGTAAATAACTGAAGCAATTAGTTAAAACAATGAGGTAATTAATTCAAGTATTAATAAGATCGTGTCCCCTCAGTGGCACAGCGGTTTCGATACCCGTGATGGGCAGAGCACATGTAGCACATTTTGTAGCTTTGTGCTTAACTTCAAACAAACAATAAGTTCGTTTAGCACAAAGCTACACAAGGGACTATTTTTTTCTGTGCTCGGCACAGGTATAAATCTTCTGACTTACCGCTGAGCCAATGAGACAGTAATAGCAAGATAAAACCAAAAAGACCCGTAATGAATGTACAAAAAGTATGTGACAGACTCGTGAGATTTAAACCGTTGCAGAAGTAAAAAAATACAAGAATACAAATTATAAAGCTGTCAGTCCTTTTTATTTTACAAAAAATGTTTTATTGTATCTACAATATAAACTACTGATAATCTCATTTACTACTTGTTTGGTTTTGAAGTTTATTCATTTAAATAAGTTTTACGATTGAAGACAAAACAATTAGCAAACCATGGCCATCAAAATATTAACAATCAAACTAATAATTGTTTTTAATATTCACAATGAAATGTTTCTCTTATATTTCATAAAGAGATCAGTTTTAGATACTCACGAAATGCCCTTCATCGGGTTTGAAAGTAACATTGTTACTGAGTGGGGTCACATGACGCGGAATTAAAATACGACCAATTCCCAATTGTTTGAATAGCCTATGACACAAGTTACCGCCAAAACCATCAGCGTGTGTTCTATTTAGACTTGTTATCAACAAACGTCGAGGTGTTTGATTTGCTATTATTAAAATAGAAGGCTTTATGGAGAGCTAGCTAGCTATCTTTCACCTTCACCATGTATATGGAGAAATCCCTACAGTTATTAATCCAGGTATAAAAGCGAGCCGCTCTCGAGTCCTCTGCTGACCACAAGTTGGGTTATCGACAGATATATATATCTATGATATCCTCTTCTCTGTATGTGTCAGAATGACTTGAATTCATTCTGTTGATAAAGATGAGTAAAGAACGCTTTTTTTTTCAAAGAAATGTTATGTTGCTCTTGAATTAATCAGTCTCTTCTAAAACAATCATAAATGTAACACACAAATGTAAACATTGAGTTGTGACTTTGTGTTAATGATCATTTCCAATGTTTAGTCAATGAAAATCTTCCGAAACCGTGGAACACAGGTGTTAATACTGTCAGCCGGAAACTGAGAGCGCTGTATGTTATCCAGGATCACCTGTCACCTTGTGTACGTAGGAGCTGGCTTTATCTGTCCCGGCTAAGACTACAGCAGTAGGGTGATATATTTAGACTATAGACCTATTATGTTCTTATCTGCCAGTCAGCAGATCTTTAGCTTGGAGTCAACTGAAAGATAATGTGGACGAGAGAAAAATACTTTACAAGACAATTAAGATAAAAAACATATTGAGGCACTGATATCACCCACTCATTTGGCTTCGCTGAAGCTCTAAGCAGCCGAGAACTAACACACCAGAAGGTAGGTTTTGATAGAACAATTAATCTCAAGTGACTTCTAAATGAAGTATTTTTAGAAAGAAGCTGCCCTAGGCCACCTGCAATTCAACAGGCTTCGTGGTAAAGGTTTAAAAATATTACAAACAGTTTAAATTAGTAGAAGTTATTTTTCCAAACTCACCACTTTCGTTGTTCTCTGCTCGTCATCTGATCTTGTTTTGCGATGTTTAAATTTCTTGAGAAGTACTGGTTCAAGTACGAATTGATAACTGGCGATGGCTAAACATTTAAAGAAAACGAGATTTAAAAGTTAATGATATCATGTGTTTATTTAATTTCGCGCATAGCTACTCGAGGGCTATCTGCGCAAGCCATCTCTAATTTTGAACTGACAGATTAGAGGGAAAGCAGCTAACCAACACCACCTACCGCTAACTCTTGGGTTACTCCCTTCGTACGAACAGTAGGATTATGTAGTCACTATTATAATCCACCCACGGCCCAAAATTGAGGAGAGCGATTTTTGTTTTATTTTGTTTACTTGGCGGTAAGGAGGCGCGGACCTCAGATCCACAATGCGGAGCACGAATTTTAAAATTTGATTTTGGGTGGCAACGGGGCGCAAAGCACGAAGCCTCCAATTTACAGCCTAAAACGTTAATCACTAGGCCGCTCTCAATCCTTTTATAACAAGCTCGTTTGTGTGTGTGTGTGTGTTGATCTTTCGATGTGACATTAACAAATTCTGTAGTTGTATCCCTAAAACATCGAAAGGCTAGTACTAAAAATGAGGACAAGTCAAGTCTTGTGATAAGGAAGATTTAACTGATAAAAAAGTTTAAGGAAATATTTGAAATGGAGGTCTGAAGTTTTGAAATAAAATATCCTAACTGTGTGCGTCTTGACGATGAATTATCCTTGAAATTACTGACCGTTTGTAGATCTTTTATTTTGTATGTAAAATACAAAAGGAACACCAGCAATAATTAGCGGGATTAATTGTAATATTGATGTTATTTTTATCATGCATATGGTATTAGAAACAACTGAAATCAGCCGATCAGTTTCGTGCATTATTATTAGAATAATTTTTTTACATAAGAACTTAGCGTAAGTCTAAACAAGGGCTATCTGGGCGTAGCAATTCATGGTTTTGAACTGATAGACTATAGGGAAAGAAGCTATAGTCAGCTACCAGATCTTGAGCTGCTTCTGATTGGATGTAAAAATTTCACCTCATAATATATCTATGGCCCCAAAGTGCTAAACGCGTTTATATAGCAAAGGGACGCGAATTTAAATCCTCGTATTTACATCCAGACATGCCTAGCCTAAGTAGTTTAGAAAAATGAGTTCACAAAGTCTCATTTTCTTTAGATAGATAGATCCCATCGATAATTCCGGAGTTAAAGTAAGCACGGTTACAAGATGTTATTTGAGGTTTTGTAGCCTAGTCTTTCAAAATGTACATGTATAAAACAAACAACGAGATTTTGAAAATGATAGTCATCAAGACGGACCCATGTGATACAACTTGAATGTGATTTGTAGTAACACTAAGTTTGTTATACTGGTAACAACAGCTTGTAATTGATACGATCACATTATCAAACAAATAACGTACACAACCAAAGCAGCTGAGTGGCTGCAGCTGCACTGGTGCACGCGAGCGCGTTACTTTTTCAATAGCCACCGACAGACTGAGGAGTACCTATCAAAGCCTCTTGAAATTGCACGTGCCTACACATATCTACTAGAGACACCTGTTGTGCTTGATATCTTTACACTGTAAAACTTGGTGATTACTATTAATTTGTCTCTTTAAAATTTCTTTGATTTTATACAAGGAAATCAAGATTAGCAGCTGGATCACAGGTGAATGGATGTCTGAAACACGTTTTAAGTAAAACTTCAAAAAAACAACTAATAAAAACCAGCGATTTTCTATAAGTTAGACGGTCTTTAAATTAATCAAAAATGATAACGTATGTACAGCTCGTGCCTCATCTTTATTTATATTTCAATTATATTTAATAGTTCTAATTATAATTAGGGTACGCTTTAGAATAACATCTTTTCTATTTGTATATTTATGTAAATGGTTATTCAGTGATGCAAATTGATGCTAATATGTGACATGTACATTCAAATTATGTTGGTTTACACTTTGTAAGCTGATAAGCCTAATAATAATGACACAACCCATGGTAGACTGTAGATGTTTTTCTTTTCTTTTCTAGATTCATCTTCGTTAGTCTGTTGCGGATCTCAAATTATAGGCATATAAAAATGGAGTTTTAAGTATGTTTTCGTCTGCCACATGTTGCCCAGGAGGCCTTTCCTTGAATACCAGAAATCGTCAGCTTGGCGACCTCTGAATTGAATAAAATTAATTCTATCTCTTTACTTTAGTTCTTTTTCTACATATACATTTATAAATGAAAAATGCGTTAATATATTACATAGTGAAAAGTTGTTCAAAATATCCAACATGTACTAAATAATACAGAACATGATATAATCTCTTCTATCCATCAGATTCCTCGTAAAAAAAAAAAACTAAATTTTTTTTGGAGACTAACAATTTTTACGGAACCAGCACCTTGTGGAAACCTACAGAGAAAAGATTTCTCCAAAATATCATGTGAGTATGATTATAGATAAGACGAATACCCCTAAGTATAACATAGTTTTCAATCATACGCGCTTAATATTTTTCAGAATATATAACTTAGAACAGATATACAAAGTTGTCGAGCCCTGTCGTTCTGTCATGTAGCATATCCACTATAATTTTGAGATTATTTCTATTCAATCTCGAAGAACGTTTTCTAGAAAAAAACACGATCTGTCGAAAAGTTGAACCATTTAGACAATTTGCACTTGGAAAATGTTCATATATAATATTACTCGTGATTGGCTTATAAATATGTTCATGTGTAACATTACTTGTGATTGGCCCGGAAATACGTTCATGTGTAACATTACTTGTGATTGGCTTGTAGAGTAAACAAATGCTTTAAGTCTATATATTTTTTCTTAGAGAAGTTTTCCGTTTCAGACAAATAGATACATGTGTCTAGCCTGTGTACAACTGCTCACTTATATTACTTTTAAACAAGTGTATTCGTGGCCTAAATTGACAGTTTTGGAATTCATGTTATTGCTTAATTTTTAACAAAGTAACGAAAAAAGCACAAACGCCTAAAGTTTAATATTTATTTTCAAACCAAAATTCGCATGTATAAAACATCGTTACAATCTCTTCAGCTTGACAGAATTCACATCCGCCTCCTTACCATTCTGACTAGTGGACGTTTCGTGTAAGTAAGGGCTTGAGAATACAGGTATGAGTAAGTTGGAAAACATATACAAAATTAAGTACTTTAGATTGTATAAAGGCGTAAAAAACATCGATTTTACATTTTTATTTACATGTGAAACTATATAGACTTTACTATTTACAAAGGTTTCTCTTATAAAATACTAAAACAATTAAAAGAAAACTCCTTTAACAACAAGAAACATTACACCGAATCTGTTGCTGATATTACCAGCCATTATCTACATTCTAGATAAGTCTCCTGAATGTCCAGTTCTCGTTCATATTCTGGCAGAAAAAGGAATGAAATAAAACAAGCAAAACACGTCAAAAATATTAATAAAAAGTTAAAAACTTTGAACTTACACTGCTTAAAAGTAGATATGATAATTGCAGCATCCAGAACCAGTAAATGGAACATTTGTGATATTATGCTATTTATACTATTATGCTACATAAAATAAGTGAAATAAAAAACACCATTTCACTCGTATGATGCCTGACTAAGGCATTTTACCGTAAAGTTCTTTACACGAAACATACGACTTTCGTAGCGGTCAGAGTATCAACTACAAGGCACTGTATTTTTGGACTTACATTACCAATACATGATACTAAAAACATAAATTTATATTCTATAGTACGCTGATAATAGTAGTATGTTATAGGATCGTTATAATTTAAGAACAATGTACCAAGTATGATACAAAAATCCAGATCTGTATTAGAAGATATAATTTTTTTAAATTAAATCTTTAAGATAATTCAATGCTGTCGTTTTTCCAAACATAAAAAAGTTATGGGGATAATATCTTTAAAATAAGCATCCATTACTTCTCCAAGATTCCGACTAAAGCTGTAATGTAGCTCTGGGCCATCTGCAGTGTATCATATTTAGACAGTTTTCTGTCGTTTCCAATCGAAGGAACCACTTCTCGCAGTCGGTCGAAGGCAATGTTGAGGCTGTTCATGCGGCGTCGTTCACGGGCGTTAGCGGCAAGGCGTCGTTTCTTTATTAGTGCGGGAGGAGTGGGGGATTTTTGAGGGCTGTTTCTTCTAGGAATTTTATTGTGTTGTATGATGGTTTTACTTCGAGGATCTTTCGGAGTTTCTTCGCTTAATGACCTGTTTTCCGAGTTTTTAAGGTTGCACGAAAAGTTTCTTTGGTTCTGGGAGCTTACTGTTCCTGATTCAAAAAACTGGCCCGTCGTTTGAAAGGAATAATAAACAATATTGCATGGCACAACACGAGCACTATCACCAGTTGAATAGTTATTGAGAGAATTGGGTAACACCGATTCTTCATTTGGACTGCTTATGGATCTGGACACTGGCGAAGGACATCTGTCAGATTTGGACCGGTGGAAAAGATTCATACTGCAGAGGGAATCATCTATCGTTTACAAGAAGGATCAAAACAGGTTCATTAATTACCTTTACATAACTAACACTATGACCCTTGTCTAATCTTGTAATCGGTAAAATCAGACGAGTCGCGAAGCCATAAACATTACCAAGAAACGTTAGTTATAAATTCATACTCCAACTAAACAGGTAAGTGAACAACTCCGTCTCCTATTCTTGGTAAGATAACAAGTCTACGTGGAACTCAGCCGTCCTTGTGGATGTAGCTTGTATAAATAGACAAAGTCGTACGCGCCACGTGCAGCCACGTTCGTTATTAACATATCACCTGGCCATGCGGGGACCAATGAAAGCACGCATCCTTCAACATTACCTGTTCCGCTATCCATAAACACTTGTGATTACAGATCTTAATATCAGAATGTGACTTCCAGCTTCAAAACAGGGTGAATGAAGTCACTGCACGGTTTTAAATCAGGACGCGAGTTATAATATTAAAAGTTTTAAAAATTCAAGGTACTTTTGTAAATAAATGACTAAAACACTCGAACGATCAACGTTTTTAAAAACGTTAAACTTTTGAATGCTCTAATCGTGAACTACAAGTTACCATCAATATATGTTCTATACTGTTGCATTTCATTTGAATTTTATGTTGTAAAGTACGTAATTTGTAGACAATACATTTATTAATCCATCGAACATTAGATTTACTGAGTATTCATTTTTTCTTGTCGATTTCAAACGTTTCCCTTTGATAAATTGCCTACCTTTTATATATATTATATATAAATCTAATCATCAAAGGGTCCAAGTATCTTATTCAATCAATAGATAATCTGGAAAGAGCCTGATTTTGAAATAATCCACTAAAGAACTCTTAATATTGATAAACGACTCGAAACTGCAGAAAAAAAGGCATGTAATTTCTGTTTAGCTGAGCTGGGAAATCTGTAATAGCTAGAAATCTGCAGTTGTCACAGTAAAAGATGCGAAATCTGTAATAGCTAGAAATCTGCAGTTGTCACAATAAAAAGATGCGAAATCTGTAATAGCTAGAAATCTACAGTTGTCACAGTAAAAGATGCAAAATCTGTAATAGCTAGAAATATGCAGTTGTCACAGTAAAAGATTTATTTAATAATAGAGGATACTGCATTCAACGATACCATTCAAACAAGTCATTTATCTAACCAATGTTTCGAAATCTACCATTTCTAAGGAGGGAAAAAACGTTTACAGAATTTATAATCTCCATGTAATCTAAACATTCATATTGATTGCTTATTTATTCAATTGCCTTCTAATCAAGGCACTAGCCGCCTTATATTATATTTGATTAGAGTTCAACTGTATTAATGCTTCATACTTAAATCACATCTGGTTGGACAACATTCGATTTACAGCCCCACCCCACGCTGGCTCAGCGGTATGTCTGAGAGCTTATACTGCTAAAAATCGGGTTTCGATACTCGCGGTGGGAAGAGCCTAGATAGCCCATTGTGTAGCGTTATGGTAAACAAACAAACACAGATTTCCAGCTCTCTGCTTCTTTGTTAGTTAGTGTGCCACGTACACGTAGTTTTATACACATCGTGATTATATACACCTAGTTTTGAAACGTGGAAATATAATTTTTTATTTAACAACCTCCGAAATTATATATGAATTGAAATGTCTTAGCTTTAACACTATGTATATATAGGTTCGACCACCAAATGGCTAGAAACACGCATAAAAGGCCCAGCAAATCTATTAATGAATAATGAGTCTGGTATACAAAAACGTGTTTTTACGAACTTATTACGCTAAAATCCGGGGATCGATTCCTTGTGGTGGATAGAGCACAGATAGGCTATTGTATAATTTTGGGCTAAAACAAACATTAAAATGTAAGAAAATAAAACCGAAAGTATAACTTATTGAATTTGTTATCATTATAAATGGTGATAATTACAATAAAACAATGCACAAATTCTTTTCGACATTTTGTGGCTAAAGCTTGCTCATTCGCGTGATTTTTGATTAATCTTTTTGTTAAAACAAGTTAGCAAGATTGATCTAAGCTGGTATCGTGATCGATGTTTGTTCCCCTCTAATCACTAACTAAAGAAGGAAGTTACTGTGTTATTTTATGCCTAAATAAGCTAATAATACTTATTTCTTCTTTCGGTGTCTATTGTTAACCTATAGACCAGAAGAAAAATCGAAACCAAAACCTACAGCATGCTGGTGTTCTGTTTCAATTATATGAAAAGACGTCGGCTTGTGTTTTCTGCAAATCGACGGATAAACAAAGAGCAGATAATCAAAATAAATTTTAGAAGAAACAACTAAAAAGGGAAGACAGGAGAAAAGTACCGTACGGATTCTTTCGTTCACTACCCCCCCCCCCCCCCGTTTTCGCCCAGCAGGTCATGCGGGCTAAATGTCACGGAATCGCCCAATTGGTTCCAGTGAGGCAAATTGTGGCAAACCCCACGAAAATCCATTAACGAGTTAGGTGCCGCTTTTCTGTCTAATAATAGCTTATGAGAAGTTTTACTGTTGATGAATGAGCTTCGTAGTCAGGGAATGCAAGTTTACAACTCTTCAATTTTTTTAGTTTATACATTCTCTTACATATGTTTCTATCTATCTGTCCATCTTCCTGCACACAGTCAAGACATGCAAGTTTACAACTCTTCAACTTTTTTAGACATTCTGTTACATATGTTTCTATCTATCTGTCCATCTTCCTGCACACAGTCAAGACATGCAGGTTTACGACTCTTCAACTTTTTTAGACATTCTGTTACACATGTTTCTATCTATCTGTCCATCTTCCTGCACATAGTCAATACATGCAAGTTTACGACTCTTCAACTTTTTTAAACATTCTGTTACATATGTTTCTATCTATCTGTCCATCTTCCTGCACACAGTCAAGACATGCAAGTTTACGACTCTTCAACTTTTTATACATTCTGTTACATATGTTTCTATCTATCTGTCCATCTTCCTGCACATAGTCAATACATGCAAGTTTACGACTCTTCAACTTTTTTAAACATTCTGTTACATATGTTTCTATCTATCTGTCCATCTTCCTGCACACAGTCAAGACATGCAAGTTTACGACTCTTTAACTTTTAGACATTCTGTTACATATGTTTCTATCTATCTGTCCATCTTCCGGCACACAGTCAAGACATGCACGTTTACGACTCTTAAACTTTTTAGACATTCTGTTAGGTATGTCTCTATCTATCTGTCTATCTACCTGCACATAGTAAAGACTTGACAAGTCAAGTTAACTATCATTCTATCTATCTAACTCTTACCAATAGGAGTAATAACTAAAATATTTCTTTTGGGAGGGGGGGGGTGTTTGGTTGCGATTTTCCGACGGAAAATAATATACTCTCGACAGACTCTAACACAAAAGTGAGTTGTATTTATTTTTAAAAAATTCGTTGTTATCAATGTTGCATAATGCTAATAAAGTCAGAAAATCGTATTAATTTTAGTTATGAATGATAAATCTGACGTTTTTTCTGAAAAAGACGTTTTTGAAGAAATAAAATAATGGACAAAAACGCAACAATAAGATATTAACATAAATAATCATTTATATATATTTTTAATTGCAACGATTGCTCAAATATTCGCCAGCATCATTGCGATTTCAATAAATCAAAGCGTAGAAATTTGCGAAAACACTGTTATTTTTCACATTTTCCCCAACAAACCTGATTTTCCCGACATGGAGTTCTGCTTCTTGATAATGTTGCATATTGTTGCCTGGGGCATATGGACGAGTTTTGCCTCTAACCTTTGTGTTCTGGAATTTAACCTATGACGAAATGCAGGACTTAAGGTTACCACAGCTGGGTCACGACTCGTTGCAGGTCTCTTTTTTTGGATGGGCTTGGGTACCCAAAGTTGATCCATATTTCTCTGGTTTCCAATGCCATTAAGTACAAGTCTTGTAAATTCTAAATCCTCGATCGAACACATCTTTATGATGTGATTGATGAATATTTTGAGTCGGAAAGAGCCATTACATACCAATCCCCAAAACGATCAATTTTTGGTGGCATCATATATAATGTGAAAATGCACTTTTGATATACATGCTGTTTAAATGCCATTATATATCGTGTGTGGCTGTAAAGTGACTTGCTAATTTGCAAATTGAAAATCTTTTTAACATAACGTACTTCAACCTATTGTATTTGTTAAAATCCTAGCTACTTTTATAAAATTCTAAGACTTGTAACAAGGAAGAAACTTGTGTACATGCACGAGACGTGTTGTTTTTGTTTTGTTTTTAAATTAGCATTTCTTATTTATGTTCTTGTTGGTATTGTTTTTACGTATTCTGCTTCTTCTTCTCTTGGGTTTTAGATGATATTTCTTACCCAATGTTAAATCCTTCTTTAATTACCACATTGAATACGCTGTCTAATCTCACTTTGAAAGCTTCCGCGTTCATGTTTATGGACGAAGAAATCGCAAGAACTACACAACGTTCATTTTCATAAACCATTTACAAATGGACGGAGAAATCGCAAGAACTACACAACGTTCATTTTCATAAATCATTTACAAATGGACGAAGAAATCGTAAGAACTACACAACGTTTATTTTCATAAACCATTTACAAATGGACGGAGAAATCGCAAGAACTACACAACGTTCATTTTCATAAATCATTTACAAATGGACGAAGAAATCGCAAGAACTACACAACGTTTATTTTCATAAATCATTTACAAACGGACGAAGAAATCGCAAGAACTACACAACGTTTATTTTCATAAATCATTTACAAATGGACGAAGAAATCGCAAGAACTACACAACGTTCATTTTCATAAACCGTTTACAAATGGACAAAGAAATCGCAAGAACTACACAACGTTCATTTTCATACACCATTTGCAGTCGTGAATTTTAATTTAAGATGCGGTAATAAGTTTTCTCTCTGGGCGTTTGTTTGTTTGTGTTTTACCTTTTTAATGATATACAAGTTGTCTCCGCCATTTAGCTATAGACACTAAAAGAGACATATACATGCATATATACCTTATATATACTATCTTAGAAGAATGAAAATAAGTTATTTCTGCGCTTTATATAACGTACAATATATTTACTGTGAAGTTGAGCTCTAACCCAAGTATAAATTAAACAAATGTGCACAACTTGTTTATAACCCTAAAACATCTTGTTTATTAAAAGCTTCTTTTTAATAAAATTTTCAAGCCCCAGCGAAGAGTGCTGACAATAAGCAAACAATTTATATATTAATGTAACACTACTGTATTCCAAGTATTCAGATAGCTCAGCGGTGTATCTGAGGGCTTATAAAGCTAAAAATCGGGTTTCTATACCCGCGTTTGGCTTAGCAGACAGCCCATTGTGTAGCTTTGGACTTAACAACAACCTTATGGTTTTGTTAAGATGTGATTATAGTGTTCTCTGTGTTTCTCATACAAATCAGTCGGACTTTTCCGTTCTTTGAAAGCTCTTATTTAAATCCCCTTCTTCATATATGTGAACTTCGTTCTTCTTGAACATTTCTGATATGAAAGGACAAAAATACGAAAGGACCTACGATACATCTTTTATTTGCTTTCTCGTGGCTAGTTTTCCACTCATGATTAGCATAACTGTCCGTTTCAGTCTACTGGACCCATTGAAATGAAGTCGTAGAATACCATGAGTGGTTATAATTTGTTAGTTGTCGAGGTAAAATTCTGCACAATGGGCTATCTTCAGAGTGCCTAACTCGGGATCGAACCACGAAGTTTAGTGCTATAACTCTTCAAGCTTACCGCTTAGCGTCCGGTAAGTGGGACTGGGCATGGCCTAATGTTTGGCGTGCCAAGCTATGAAACCGAGGATCCTCGATTCGCATCCCGTTGCCATAAAACTTCACTCCGCATTTTGTGGACGTATGTGGGTTATAAGAGTAACAGTCAAATTACACTATTCTATTAGAGTAGCCCAATAGTTGCCGGTGAGTACTGTTAACTTCCCTCTTGTATCAGTTCAAAACTAGCGACGACTAGCGCATATATAACATATGTTCGATACAAACAGACTTGCTAAATATTCACAGCCTTACGGACAAGCATTATCATTGAAATAAGAGTGTGTCTGATTTTGATTGATAATTTCGGTTAGTGTTAACGAAAAATTATTTAACTGTATAGGTACTTTACAGTCAAAGGATATTTCTTGATCAGAATTTTTATTTCTGCAGTAATGCTATATATGTGTGTGAAACTTTATAATAACAGTAAGTTTACAATTCGCCTATAAAATGTTTACCAATTAACTTTTTCAAGTTGATCTAAGAAGGTTAAGCAATCGATATTTATTTTAAACTTAATCCATTGATAATGAACTGAAACATCAGTTGTATAAATATATTGACTGCTGCACAAAGACATCTATGAATTTATTGACAGTAGGTTGATAACATAATCCGTCATTAAGCTATCCATTCGTACTGAATTTTATTTCTTAATCGAATAAAATATTAAATAAAAAAATTAATGATCCAGATATGCTTTGTGAAAATGAAAATCTATTTATAGTAAAAATGTATTATAGTAACAACTACATTTTTGATTTGCTGTTCTAAGACATGAAATGAACTAGAGTCCTATGGAAATACAGTCGAATAAACGTATCTAGAATCCTGATTCGGGTTGGAAATATTAGAAAGGAAGTCAAAATCTCAAATGAACGTAGTTGTACAGTATCGAAAATGAACTAGAGTCCTATGGAAATACAGTTGCATAAACGTATCTAGAATCCTGATCCAGGTTGGAAATATTAGAAAGGAAGTCAAAATCTCAAATGAACGTAGTTGTACAGTATCGAAAATGAACTAGAGTTCTATGGAAATACAGTTGCATAAACGTATCTAGAATCTTGATCCAAACTGGAAATTAGAAACTTAACCAAAATATCCATTGAACGTGGACATACGGTATCGAAAATGAAATAGGGTTATTGTATAACGTGAAAATACAATATTTTGAACTAATCCAAAATCTTTATCTAATCTATGGAAATAATGCTTAAAAACTGAATCAGGATCTCATTTTAATGTGGAAATGCAGTAACATAAAATCAAACGGAATCTATATTATAAACTATATCATAATACTGGTTGGTCTAGCAATGAAGCACTGTATCGTAAACTGAACCAGAATCCTGGTCTACATGGAACTACAGTATAATAAACTAAACCAGGATCCTGGTCTAACATGAAACTATAGTATCATAAAAAGAACCAAAATCGTAGTCTGACATGGAAGTATAGTATAATAAACTGAATCATAATCCTGGAATAACATGGAACTATAGTATCATAAACTGAACAATAATCCTCGTCTAATATGAAACTATAGTATCATAAAAGGAACCAAAATCCTGGTCTAACATGGAACTATAGTATAATAAACTGAACCATAATCCTGGTATAACATGGAACTATAGTTTAATAAACTGAACCATAATCCTGGTCTAATATGAAACTATAGTATCATAAAAGGAACCCAAATCCTGGTCTAACATGGAACTATAGTATAATAAACTGAACCATAATCCTGGTATAACATGGAACTATAGTTTAATAAACTGAATCATAATCCTCGTCTAATATGAAACTATAGTATCATAAAAGGAATCCAAATCCTGGTATAACATGGAACTATAGTATAATAAACTGAACCATGATCCTGGTATAACATGGAACTATAGTATAATAAACTGAACCATAATCCTGGTATAACATGGAACTATAGTTTAATAAACTGAACCATAATCCTGGTCTAATATGAAACTATAGTATCATAAAAGGAACCCAAATCCTGGTCTAACATGGAACAATAGTATAATAAACTGAACCATAATCCTGGTCTAATATGAAACTATAGTATCATAAACGGAACCAAAATCCTGGTCCAACATGGAAGTACAGTATCATAAAAATGAAACAACATCCTGATCTAATACGAAATACAGAATCGGGAACTGATGTAGAATGTGATTACCTGGTGGTTTTAATAACTAAAACAATGTCTTATTCATGATAGACAGTGACTTCAATGTTTTTAAAATCGGTTTGTAAAAATTGTTTTTTATGACTTCTTTAAATTAACAAGTGATCAAATTCCGAAAAGTATTGATGTAGACTAGTACTAGTGGCGGCATCTCAGAGGAAAACTAAATAAAACAAAAAGTCAATGAGCCTTTTTTTTTATTTTTTTGCAGGAGAACAGAAGAGTGTGTTGGCCAGGTAAGTTGATAATTTTAAAAAAACAAGTGTATTACAACTATGGCACCCCGAGACTCATGAAAGAGGGCGCCCTAACCAATGATATAAAGGATTACCCTACCAGCTAATTCTTATAAATCACCAAAATAGATGCCAGATAGTGTAGTTAAAAACTGTCGTATCATAGCATAATTTACTGGGTTATTCTTTGTCTAATAATTTATTTTTTGTCTCCTCATCGGATCGGGGATCGAACCCGAGATTACTGGATATATATTTGTTGACTACGACATAAATTCAGATTTATTGTGTTCTTGAGACAAAATCATGTCTGCCATGATAACCATGTGTGGATACTATGTTAATGTCCGTACCGCTAAAAATCTTTTTATTGCAAGTCTGTGAGTTTTACTATAAGTTAAATGTGAGTAAAATTGGTAGTTTTATAGACAAGTAAACTATTTTAACGAATCGAGGTAATTCTTCATAAGATAAAAATCAAAACTTGGCGAGGTTCAAACCCAAGACGCAGCTAAATGGACTGAGTTAGCTAAAGGTCTTTCCGTATATACTTAAAATATTTTTAAAGCATTAATAAAATTTAGAATATAATTTAAGTTCCTTATAGTTTGAATCTGTATCTAAACCCATTAGTATAAAGCTAAAATAAAACAGAAAAAAATGTTTAATGAGCATAATTGATAATGAATTCCCACATACGAGGTTTAGTGCGTTTTTCCATAAATTATTGCCCCCCAGTGGCACTACGGTATTTCTGTGGACTTACGCTAGAGTCCGGGTTTAGATACCCGTGATGGGCAAAGTACAGATAGCCCATCGTGTAGTTTTGTACTTAACTACAAATAAACAAACCATGAATTATTATTTCCGATCGTACTTGTCCTGATTTTGGCTTCTTTTGGTTTAATGCCACCACTGCGGCTCAGCGATGAGACTGTGGACTTATAATGCTAAAAATCAGGTTTCGATACCCGTTTTGCACAGATAGTTTATTGTTTAGCTTTGTCTTTAACGATAAACAAAGAAAATCTGATCTAATAAAAAATATATACATACAATGATGGTCCATCATGTTTTACTCTGTGTCCACCTATCGTAAGTGTTTTATCGCGAAGATGCGAATACGCTTAAGAACACAAAACGTCAAAAAACCCCGAAAGGAAACATAACATTCGTGAAGAATACTTAGCATCAACCCTATTATTTCGAGGAGAAAATTATACTATTTCAAGATAATTTGAAAAGAAACTCTACAAACTTTTCCTTTATAGACCATTCATGTTATTTAGAGAAAAATTTAAAAACCTAACTTCCTAGCCCCCTCCCCACTGCAGCATATGTGCACAAGCGTCTAGCATCATTATGCCCCTAT
Source organism: Limulus polyphemus (assembly GCF_000517525.1). Lineage (NCBI taxonomy): Eukaryota > Metazoa > Arthropoda > Merostomata > Xiphosura > Limulidae > Limulus > Limulus polyphemus. The sequence goes on from NW_013665932.1 coordinate 235,583, forward strand.
CTTCTTACCTTATTAAGAACTATTTTCACACCTTAACTACAGTTTACTGCATGATACCCTATAATTCTCCATTACTAAACACTTCACGGTAAGCTCTTTACGAGGAAAGATTATCTCTTTTTTTTTACCTCGGTTTTCGCGGAAGTTTGGTATCTTTTAAAGGATTTTTAGCTAGTTGGTTGTTTCAGAATTTCTCGCGAAACTATCTGCGTTTAACTGTACCTAATTTTGAACTAATAGACTAAAGAAAAGGTAGCTAGTAAATAGCATCCGCCGTCAACTCTTCTTGGGCTACTCTTTTTTTATAGCTAATTAGTGGAATTTGACCGTTACTCTTAGCGCGCACCCATGGACACAAAATACGGAGCGTTATTTCGTTGCAACTGGCTATTAAGGATGGTCTTTTGGATTCACAGCTTTACCACGCTAACCACTAGGCCCTTAAATGGTTTTAGATATATGTTCACGCAACATAACTCAAGTTCAAAAAAATGTTCGTAGACAATGTAAATCTACCTAATAATAAAGATCGTTACACCCAAGGTAGACAGAAAAACATAGTTCATAAACTTGTCAATTAGAACAAGTCTAAGCCTTAAGTAATCAGTTTTGTGTATTGTTCAGCTACAGTAAAGTACACGGTAGGTTATGCGTCGTTTTTCAGAAGAGGTAAGTTTAGAATTACTGGTACGGTTTGTTTTTTTTTTTGATATGCACAAAGTTACATATTGGGCTATTTGTGCTGTGCCCACCGCGGATATCGAAACCCTATTTTTTTGCGCGATAAGCCCTCAACTTACCGCTGGGTTCTACTGATACGGATACGTTTTAATTGTAAATAATCATTTGTTGATATTTACAGAACCTATTCAGAAAACGTTTAATAATTACACCTTGAAAGAAAACAAAGGTCTTATCTTTGTTTCGACCAACTAATGTTCCACTCTTTAATTGCGTGCAGGCCATTAAATCGGTAAACCAGCGCATCTAATTTTAAAAATTCACAATTTGCCAATTGTTGTGGCATGGAACTGGTAGTGTTTACTCAGGAGTTTTAGGACTAGATGGTATAAAAAATTTGTGACAGCAAGATGTTATGGTAGGAAATATCTATATTCCAAATAACAGCCCCCCAGTGACACAGCGGTATGTCTGCGGACTTACAGCGCTAGAAACCGGGTTTCGATACCCGTGGTGGGCAGAGCACAGATAGCCCTTGTGTAGCTTTGTGCTTAATTAAAAACAAACAAATCCAAATAACATTTACCCATTTCAAGTACGAACTTAAGAACGACAAGAAAAGAAATAGTCGGACCGACTATTTTTCCAGTTCTGTAACATTACGAGCCATAGATATTATATTATCAATAATAAAGATGTGTTTGTTTACACGAGGGCTATCTGCGCTAGCCGTCCCTAATTTAGCAGCGAAAGTTTGTTTCTTTGTAATTAAGAACAAAGCTACACAATGGGCTATCACGAGTATCGAAACCCGGTTTCTAATGTTGTAAATCCGCAGACATACCGCTGTGCCACTGGGGGGCAGCAGCTAAAGACTAGAGGGAAGGTGGCTAGTCATCACCACCAACTCTTGAGCTACTCTTTTACCAACGATTGACCGTCACATTATTTCACCCCCAAAGCCGAAAGGGCGAATATGTTTGGTGTGACGGGATTCGAACCCGCGACCCTCAGATTGCGAGTCAAGCGCCCTAATTAACTGGTCCAATAATAAAAGGCTTTATTCACATAATAACAGTAGAACAAAAGAGAGACTGACAATGACACATTTTTTATTTAATGTTAACTTTTTAAGTTGTGTAGCTAAACCAGAAAGAAACATTTTTGTAAAGTGTAATATGGAGAAAAGAGGCGAGGCATACTGACGAAACTTCTATTTTATGTAATTTTTGTCTATTAAACCTTTTAATTTTAATCCATAAAATGCTTCACTTGGTTTCAATCGAGCAATATTTAGTTGGATTAATTTAATTTCAATTTTAAACAAAACTTAGAAAATGCCCCCCCCCAAAAAAAACAAATTCAACGTTTGCACGAACATGACGTTTGATGTAATAAAACTAGACTTATAAAAAAAACAACTAGTGACTCATAATTATAAGCCTATAAACAATGCGTGCACACCAATTAAATTAGTACTAGAAAGAAAAATAATTTCTTATTCCTTCACTTTTTTATAATTGGATATGGATAATGGATAACTACACGATACGTTATACCCTCTGCCGCTAGATTGGGCGGCTAACGATTTCAATTTTTTCTTGGTTCGTATAGCCTGAAGCTTTTTTTTTTCTTTGAAAATCTACGGACTATAAAATTCCCAACCATTGTTAAATTACCGTTGGGCTGTACTAAAATTGACTGTCAGATTAGGTAGTTTTGTTGTCTTTCTTTCGTTCAGAACAAAGCCTAGTCAACATTCGTGGAAATATAGAATTAAGTAACTCCATGTGGAAGTAAAACCTTTGCAATAACATTTTTTTCCAAACGTAAACGATACAAGAGAAAAAGGAACAGGGCGGGGATTGAAAAGTATTACGATACTTAAACCTTCGTGGCAAGGAATTACAAAAAACAAAACAAAAGGGCTTTTCTGAAGTTTCTGTCCGGTTGTGGCTTATAACCTTTCACGATTTCTATACAACAAAATTGTGTTCTAAGAGGTAGAAACAGAATCACTCATTCATTTTGACTTAATTACCCAATTTCTGGAACGTCCGAATAATGAGAAGCTCGAAGAAAAAAGCCACTACAGAACTCTAGAACAAGATTTACAAAGGTTTGTTTGTTATGGATTTCGCGCAAAGCTACACGAGGGCTATCTGCGCTAGCCGTCCCTAATTT
>NW_013665932.1:239383-249434 GCF_000517525.1 Limulus polyphemus
CAACACCCACCGCCAACTCTTGGGTTACTATTTTACCAGCGAATCGTGGGATTGACCTGCACATTATTACGCTCACACGGCTGAAAGTGCGAGCATGTTTGGTGTGACGGGGATTCGAACCCGCGACCCACAGATTACGAGTCGAGCGCCCCAACCACCTGGCCATATTTACAAAGGTAGATGGGTAGGTATGCCAAAGAATAGATTGAAAGGTAATTAAATGTACAGAAGAAAATGTGTAAGATGCCGCTTACCATACGTAATTGAGTTTTATATTAAGAGTATTATTATTATTCAATATATATTTTATATTCTTGCCTCCTGTTACGTTGTCATTGGTTTCATGATGATTTCATTTCTTATCCACACAGTTTCTCTAATAATCTGTTCTCGTTTTACTCTTCCCCTCCCTAGTAGCTCAGCGGTATGTCTGCGGACTTACAACGCTAGAAACCGAGTTTCGATACCCGTGGTTGGCAGAACACAGATAGCCCATTGTGTTGCTTTGTGCTTAACTTCAGACAAACAATCAAATCCTCCTATTTATTCACATTTTGTATCGGTTCTAACGTACACTCGGAAAAGCTTGAACCCCTTGGTTACACAATGTACCTGAATTATCTGTTTCATTTACTTCCTTTGAAACAGTTCCTTCATACACAGGTGTCGCTACAATATGTTTGGTTTGTTGAGAAGATGTAGTTGATGATCATTTTCTTTAATTCTTTTTTTTCGGTTATGAATTAATGTTCCCACATGAACCTATAGTTGCTCTGTACACGGGAATTAAAACAATAAATGTTTAAAATATTGAACATAAAGTGCCAGGTCAGAGATCCATAGGGTTCAGGGAAAGCCGTCTTTAAATTTAATTCTTTGACCATAAAGAAGACAGCCAATCAGTAGATTCTTGTAAGAGCTATTTTTTTTCTCTTTCCCTGAAACCGAATAACATGTTTTAGTGGTGGTACTATTATAATTCACTCGAGCTGAAACTGTGGAACATGTTCAGGGGTATTCGTGGTACGAACCTTGGACCTTTCGATTTGCAGCTTAGCACGCTAACCACTATATGTCAAAATTATCCATATGAATATTTATCTTTATTAACACTCAGTCTGCGAGTCGGGGAGACATTTTTGATTCCCAAACAAAGTTTTATGGTACTCTTTCTTTTGTTCTTAACTTTGAATAGAGTGGTAAAATTCGTAGTTTCCAGGTTATGAGGGAGTAATACCCATACCCTCCAATCAAAAGCTCACATAAAACACGATAGTGATCGCACATGTTGCGGAATACAAGATCTGGTTCCGCAGCTCTATAAAGCCGTTTTCTTCGCGCTTTTCGCGTGTTCTGTCGATGTACGAGGAAAGCTCGACGAAGCTCACCTGCCACTGTAAGGTGGCTTAGCACGATACCTGCTTGACGTTTACACCAACATGAACATTTCTACTAGAAGGAGGCAGTTCTGGCAGCCTCTGAACTCTTCATCTTCATGACCAAACATTATTGAGAAGTATGTTGTTGTTTTTTTTTAACGTTAACAGATCGACCCGTTATTTGAATACATTTTCTTTTCAAACTTCTTTATTGCAAACGTAACTTCCTCTGTAACTAACCCAGATTCGCGAATTTGGTGCCATCGACCAGGAGATTAAGTGTTAAAAAGTGTATGTGTATATGTCGTTCAATTGACTTATTTTCATAGCTTAAGTAGAAACAATTTTTAAGAAAATTATATGCAACTTTGTTCAAAGGCCGATACACTTAAATATCACTTTTTTAAACAAACAGTGTCAAATCTTTAGGTTATTTTTTACTTATTGTTTAGTAAATTTAACATGAGGATGCAGTTAATTCAAAAATATACGTGACAGTTTTAACGAGCTACATTTATTTTTTGTCCATATAAATATCTGTATCTCTGCATGGACTTCAAGAACGCATGAACTTGCATGATTAAGATTGTGCTAACCCTAACTATAATAAAGTTTGTTATGAAGTGCTCATAATTTCGAGATATTTTAACTGATTTATAGAAAACTTTAATTTGCGCGTTACAAACATAAAGTGCATCGAGGTAATTAGTAGATTTTCAAGTGTTGACAAAGGAGCGTTGTCAAGATTAGATTGAAACTGAGCGGCATTGGTCATTGACATTGTAGCTATAATGCATGTCTTGGTCATGGTTTAAGATCAGATTAATTGTGTTTTCTAAGCTGTAGCGTTCTCGTTTTATGGAACTCGTTTCTCAGGACCTTACTTTGACGCAAGTATATCACGAATGAATTGATATTTTCTTAAACTTGGCAAAACTTCACCGACTGTATGAACCACATACACAAAATCAAACCCATAGAAACCTGACCACGTGTTTCGTAGTAATAAAGTATCAAAATATACAAGTTAAATACCCAATGCATTTAAAACCAGAATTATCTTCAGGTTTAGTTTATTAAAAATATGTAATCAAATTTCTACTACGGTTATCTGGAGAAAAAATAAATAAACAAATACCCAATACATTTAAAACCAGAATTATCTTCAGGTTTAGTTTATTAAAAATATGTAATCAAATTTCTTCTACGGTTATCTGGAGAAAAAATAAATAAACAAATACCCAATCTTAGGCGTATGGAGTTGTTGTTTGTTTGTTTTTCTTCCAAAATCCTGATATTATCAGTTTCACCACTTAGCCACTAGAAATATTAGTTATCAATAGAAATATTTACTCACTGGTTTCTTTGACCATCATGTTCGTGTATTTTAACTAGCATTTTGAAGTTTCGTTTTTATTTTCAAACGTTTGAACATTGTGTATAAACTTTATTACTGTATCTCCTTCTAGTACATTCAACTATTTAAATGTTTTTTGTTTTGTTTTTTGGAATCTTAACCATCTAAACAAATGCTATACAGATAGTACATAAACTTGCTTATTTTTTTATACACGACATATTATGTATTACACAAAAGTATCAAAATCCAAGAAGCGAACTAATGGAAGATTGTAACATTTCTTCGTTAACTCTTCTTATTAGTTTACTATGTAAGATGGGATCGATAGACTTTCAAAATAACTTTGAACTGATAAACTAGAGGAAAGACTGCTAGTTAAATCACCCTCCCCCAACTCTTGGGCTACTTTTGTCTAACTGAATAATAGAATTTGACTATTGTTCACATAACACACCCACGGTCCAAAAGTGCCACTATCCGGCGCACTAACCACTGGGCCACGCTCAGCCGGCAAACTATGCATTTAACTGTACCTATGTTTGCCTTCTAAAAATAAAAATGGCTGAAACAAAATGACATCAAACTGACCCCTTCGTTATTAGCTTTACGTTAAATATAAAACAAACATAAATTGTTGTTTCTTTAAGAGATAAAAGTAAATCGTTCGAATGAGCAAGTCTAAAATCTTTGAGCGCTGATGAAACAGTTATTTGGGCAAGACATGTGAGTTTATTAAACAGATGTTAGTACAAAATATAGATGCTGATTAAACAGATGTTAGTGTAGCATAATGCATAGGCACTGGTTAAACAGTTCTTAGTGCAACGTATAAGCACTGTTTAAACAGTTCTTAGTGCAACGCATAAGCACTGGTTAAACAGTTCTTAGTGCAACGCATAAGCACTGGTTAAACAGTTCTTAGTGCAACGCATAGGCACTGGTTAAACAATTCTTAGTGCAACGCATAGGCACTGGTTAAACAGTTCTTAGTGCAACGCATAGGCACTGGTTAAACAGTTCTTAGTGCAACGCATAGGCACTGGTTAAACAGTTCTTAGTGCAACGCATAGGCACTGGTTAAACAATTCTTAGTGCAACGCATAGGCACTGGTTAAACAGTTCTTAGTGCAACGCATAGGCACTGGTTAAACAGTTCTTAGTGCAACGCATAGGCACTGGTTAAACAGTTCTTAGTGCAACGCATAGGCACTGGTTAAACAATTCTTAGTGCAAGATATAGATGCCGATTATACAGATGTTAGTGCAGTGTAAGGCATAGACGTTGATTAAATAGATGTTAGTGTAGTGTAAGGCATAGGCGTTGATTAAATAGATATTATTATAAGCCAGACACTATAACAGCGCAAGAAGTTATCAGAACCCATAGGTGCGTATCCATGGGTGTGATCCGGGGCATGAGCAACCCCCCCCCCCCCGCAAGAAAAAACAAAAAAAACTAACTGCTCAGTTCTCAGCGAAGATTTTCTTAAAATGAAGTTACGTGATGAGTGTTTTCAGTAAAAAAAAAGCCTAAGCGATTTTTAAAAGTAAATATAATACTAAATAATAATTAAAAAAAAAACTAAAATCTGAATCTTTTCATACTCATCATTATGATCGTAATCAAAGGCGTGACCATGGTTAGGGAATTCACAACTTTGTTCCCCGTGCCTCGACTTGAATGAAAAAGACTCGTTCAGAAAGCCATGAAATTTATTTAACCAGCGCTTAAAGATTCAGTTCTCGCACATTCGAACGACGGGCGGAGCCATAAAGAAACGGGACGCTGGATTTAAAGGTGGAGTGTCCTTACTAGTAACAGGAGACCTTAGTAGGTCGATAGAAGCTAAAGATAGTGTCTTTTTGATTGATTTAAATAGGAAAAGTCAGTAATGCTGGCAACAAGTGAAGCTTATTGAGAAAGATGTGTCCCGTACATGTAAAATAAAACATTTACTCTGGTATGGCTAAGAGTTGAAAAAACATTAAGGAGAGTTTCTTAGTTAAGCCATTTGTTAATTCAGCCATTTCACGATGCAATAATGTATTCTGTTTCTGAAGACTCAGAAACAACTATTCACGGCTAGAAGTATTCTATCTTGTATTATACTAGTAACAAAATACACCATTCGTTAACCCATTAAAACAGACATTAATACATATTGAACCTCTTAAGTTTGTAAAAATACAATAATACTTGTGCACCTATTAAGGTTGTAAAAATACAATGGCACGTCTGAACCTCTTAAGGACGTAAAAATACAATAATACGTCTGCACCTATTATTGCTATAGAAAAACAATAATATGTTTGCACCTATTAAGGCTGTACAAACACGCTAATACGGCTGAATCTTTTAAGGCTGTACAGACACGATAACCGTTTGAAAGCTATTAAGTTTACTGATATATATACAATGATACAGTAAATTTAAAACTACAAATATATTTAGATCTCTACGATTCGAACTTTAGTCATTGCATATCTTTAAACATCAATAAGTTGAGACTTGTGAAATGTACCTCCTCCCGCCCTTTTTGTATAGATGTATTTTGATAGGTTCAGTTTGTTTATTAGAACATAAAGATTTATTGATGTAGATGGTGTTTTATCTACAACAAGCACGAGGACTAATATGGAATTTGGTAGTCAGTTGCTTTGAGTGTTGACTTATTTGAAATACAGGTGTGTATCTAGTAACTTGTATCAATTTTATTTTTATTTCTAGCATGATTATAATTTGAATATTTAAGTTATCAAGTTATTTAAGTTATTTGCGGATTCTGATCACGGGCAAGCTTTGTCTGAAAGTACCTGGTCATATTAGGCTTAAATAATTGGGTGGAAAAAAAAACCAGCAAACTACTATACAACAGATGGTAAACCAGAAGTGGCGAAACAAGGCTGGGTTAAACCAATGCAAGACTTTGGAGTGAATAACAGCCACTAGGGGAATGTCGCTAGACCTTGAGGCATGTGATCACCACAGCATGAGCTAGAGGCCTGCTGTTTAGTCAACTACAGGGATGATGCCCAGCACGTGCGTCGCCACACGTGGATTCGCATGAATGCGCCTCTCCAGTGATTGGCAGAAATAACTCGAGAATATTTTTAACAACGTAGTGAGCATTTTAAAAAAGTGCCCCTCGTAACTGTTTGGGTGATGGATTGAAGAAACACGTATATTAATGAGAAGCTTTTTTGTGTGTGTGTCAGCTCAGAAAATAAATTTTTAGAGTAATTCTAAAAGGAAAGATGGAATTTTAAAAGAATGATCTAAAGACGTATTTGCAGCCATTAGAGGATACTGTGTCTAATCAACATTCATACTTAATTAGAATGAGATACTTTACGACGTACATATACTCTAACATGTTTATTTGTTTTGAATTTCGCTCAAAGCTACACGAGGGCTATCTGCGCTAGCCGTCCCTAATTTAGCAGTGTAAGACTAGAGGAAAGGCAGCTAGTCATCACCACCCACCGCCAACTCTTGGGCTACTCTTTTACCAACGAATAGTGGGATTGGCCGTCACATTATAACGCCCCCACGGCTGAAAGGGCAAGCATGTTTGGTGGGACGGAGATTCGAGTGCCCTAACCACCTGGCCATGCTGGGTCACTATACTCTAACAATAATAATGACTGGCTATATTTGATGAACTGCGTTAAAACGTTGATGCTAATTGGTTATGGTTCGTTGTTCAAAAGTAAGGTGTATTACTCTCGCTCTCATGAACTCTACAATAACGAATTATTGTTCCCTATTAGATTTCAAATATCTAGTCTAAGAATATTTCCTAAAAACTTAGAACAGTTGTCTCTGTGTTGGAATAGGAACAAAAAATAAACTGTACAACCAATACTAACAAAATAATAAGTTATCCACCTAGGAAGTTTGTTTGGTTTGAATTTCGCGCAAAGCTAAACGAGGGATATCCGTGGTACCTGTCCCTAAGTTAGCAGTGATGGACCTGAGAAAAGGCAGCTAATCAACACTATCCACTGCTATCTCTTGGGCTATTATTTTACCAACGAATAATGGAATTGACCGCCCGTTATAACGCCCCCACGACTGAAAGGGCAAGCATGTTCGGTGACGAGGATTTTAACCCGCAGATTGCGAGTCGAGTGCCCTAATCATTAAGCCATGCCAGGCCTCACTGAGGAAGATTTGTTTGTTTGTTTGTAATTAAACACAAAGCTACATATAGGGCTATCTGTGCTCCATTGATCCCTTTTACCTTAATCTGGAATCTCAACTGAACACTTTTAAAACTTGTACGCCGTTATTAGAGATTCACAGTCGCCTTGTGAGCCTAAACAGCTAGCGTTTGTGTGGTTATTATTCATTTGTTGTTACTTTCATTAACAGTGTTGATTAGAATGTTTCATATATCTATTTGTATTACTTTTTAATTTTATTACAGAAATTGTTTTACGTTGTTAGCTTAGTGATATATATACATATATATATATATATTTAGAACTAGTTTAAGTTTTCTAATCTGGCCAAATCTAGTAAGATATTATTGGGATTAAGGCCGAAAATATCGTTAACAGCGAGGTCACCCATCTGATGAAACAATGCATTTTAGTTTTTATAAGTAAGAACGTAAGAAAATTATATTTAAATGTATTTTTCATGAGACATAAGTAATAGGTCTATTTTATTTTTAACACTACATTCTTTGCTCAGTTCCTTAGGGATTTTCTGATTGGAAAACCCTAATAGACTAAATAAAGAGCACAGTGTTAAAAAAGAAGGACTATTATTTATGCCTAATTAAAAACGCAATTAATTATAACCATGCTTCGCCATCTTGGGAAAGATCTTCACACCATAAAAAGAAATATATTCAGTTAGCTATACTCACCATAGTAATTGTTAGTTTCACTTTAAGTAGTTAGATTGCTCTGATCGAAATATAATATGAATGTATAAAATACTAGTGGTAAAACTTATATCAAAATGAAAACCAGCTAGGAATTTTGGAAATTGATTATATTAACTTTACGTTTTAAATTTATATTTATCAATGAGTGATTTACTTAGCAAAATAAACTGATTATTGATAAATAAGTTCATTATTTAACTGATAATTGATTGTTTAAAACATTATAAGACTAGATGTACTTCCGCAGGGTCCCCGAAAGAGTTCTGTTTTAAGAGTAAATAAAACCAAAATTAAAAATAACAAATATTTTTGTTTGTTGCTTTTGTATTTCATATGTCATATTTCATGTTTTCTAGACTACATAGTGCATAATTCTTCTCGTGATTCATGACATGCGCACGTTTTACTGACGCCATGACAGTATCAAATTGCAACGTTAAGCGGTCCTCATGTAACGTCATTTTAGTGTCTGACTGACAAACAACACACTACTGTATAATGGGGCGAGTGGTTAAAACAGATGACACCTCCAGGCGGCCTTTGGCCCCCTTTCAAGGAAATTAGAAAGAAATATCAAGTTTAATAATTATGTTACTTGCCTTCATTTTCATGCTTTTTATATAAATATTTGTGGCAGAAAATTCCTCAATGTTCTTCAGAGACTTAGCGGAAAACTTAAGATTTTATAACACTGAAATTCGGGGCTCAATTCTATCAACGGACACGGTACAGATAGTCCATTCTGTAGCTTTACGATAAACCAAACTAACGAAGTAAACCTCCTTATCTCCACCACCGTGGTTCAGTGACAAGCTTAACGTTTACTAAATTTAGATTTTTGGTTCGGTACCTGCATGGGTCATCACAGCGCAAGGTGGTCACTCATGCAGCTTTGCGTTAGCAAACAAGTAGAACGTCTGATTTAAGTTGCGCACGAAACTTTATGAGTAATATTTTTGGCTTAATTGGTAGTTCACGTGTTTCATTTAGTAGCAGTGAAACACGAATGTTAAAAATTGTGCTGTATTTTTCTCTTCAGAGTAAACCAACTTGCCCCGAGTAGGACTGATCTAGTAAGACACTTTTAACATCTCAAACTATCACAGTTATTTGAAACACAATAAGTTAATTTAAAAAATAGCAATAACTAATTTCATGTTATCGGTCAAACTTTTATGCAGTACGACAGACGAGCTTGAAAACGAAAAGCCATACTAACAAACAAATTAATTATAACTTCTAGAGCCAAAATGCGTTGCCTGGTGATTAGTGTAGCAGACAGTGGACTGAAGACTTTTTAAATTTGAAGGTGCTTTATAAAAATGACATTCAACCTCGTCATTCGGTTCATAGACCTTGTGGCGACAGGCGCTGCTGGTTGCCTTCTCTCTGATCAACAGTTCAAATAAGGGCCAGCTATAACCGAACTTCAGAGGAACATAAGGTGTCGTTTGAGTTGAAAAATCCAATTCCAGTTATTTGTGATAAAAGAAAAAGCTAGTTATATATACTTGAATTGTAAATTTATCTACATTCATTGCCACATTTATAGACAAATCTCTCTCCCACGTTTATTTTTATATATATACAGTAAAAAAAAAAAGATCACATGCCTGATAAAATTTCAGTACTTATCTAAGACTTGAAAGTATACAGTTTGGTAAATTTGAAGAAGGATACTCTTTCTTTAGGGTAATATAACGTTCCTGCCAATGGCCTAGAGGGGGATGTATATATTTACATCCGTGACAGTGAAACAGTTGAATAAATCAAACCTATAATGGCAATGGCCTAGAGGGGGACTGTAACAGATTTATTAGTATACAGCAGTATAAGTTATGTACATTTCTAAATATAAATTTAATTTAAACAAACATCGATATTAAAATAAATAAAATCTATATTGCGAAATTCCCGCCTTTTCTCTAAAGTTGTAGAAGATTCTCGAGTGTAAGAATCAACAATACATGTGTTTGCATAAACACTAGTGTATCGTCAGTATTGTTACGTAAGTTGAAATTTCGAGAAACTCTCTACACGCCTATAAATATAACCAACGCGATGCGCCAAAAAACAGTTGGTGTACTATAAACTTCGGAAGCTATAACTGTAATTGTTATAACGCTTATTAATCGGGACACCTTAGATATTTGACCAGGAACATTTATAAATTTCGAATATTACAAACTATTTAACTTCAGTGGATTCACAACGGACATTAGTACTTTTAAGAAAACATTACCTAACATCATCGGTGGAAAAAGATCGGCGTTTGATTAGTAAAGATCACAGAGCTAGCTAGCTCCCTATTAAGTGAATTGTACGTACATCAAATCGTAATTAACTCGCTCATCGTGAACCCTTGATAAGACATCAAGAAAGTTCCACATCAGAAATAAGACTTTATATTGTTT
>NW_013665932.1:250244-258648 GCF_000517525.1 Limulus polyphemus
GAAGATTCTCGAGTGTAAAAATCAACATTATTTCTGTGTGTACGTAAACGCCAGTGTAGCTTTGTATTGTTACGTAATGTGAATTTTCGAGATACTCCGCACACGTCTATAAATATAACCAACGCGACGCGCCAAACAAAAAAGAATATCTATTATTGGTTTGCTATAGTTGGTGTGCTATAAACTTCAGAAGCTATAACTGTGATTGTTATAAAGCTAAAGCTTATTAATCGGAAAACTTCAGATATTTGACCAGGAACATTTATAAATTTCGAACGTTACAAACCATTTAACTTCAGTAGATTCACATCGGACATTAGTACTTTTACGAAAACATTAGAAGCTCGACCTGTAATCGGCGTGTGATCAGCGAGAACTACAGGCCTAGCAAGCTCCCTATTAAGTGAATTGTACCTACATCAACTTGAAATTAACTCGCTCATCGTGAACCCTCGATAAGACATCAAGAAAGTTCCAGACTATAAAGAAGACTTTATATTGCTTGTAAGTTTGTAAAACTTTTGTATATAAATCATTGTTTTGAATAACTATTTGTAATAACTGTTATTGTAAGTTGAATTATTGTTTGTATATTAAAATATATTTGTATTAAGAAAATAGAAAACTGTGTGTATCAATCTTGTTGGCAAATATCATAAACTGACTATATATCGGCTTTTACTGAACTACTAAATCTAAATTACAATTTAACTCAGTTTTAGGCGATTTGAAATTCTAATACGCAACAGGACATATATATATACTCATGGGAGTAAAAGAGTTGAAGAAATCAAACTTATAATGGCAATGGCTTATAGAGGGACATATGTACTGCAGTAAAAGAGATTGTGAACAAAAATCTATTACGGTACTTGTCTAGAGGGGCCATATATACATATACCCATGGGAGTAAAAGAGTTGAAGAAATCAAACTTATAATGGCAATGGCTTAGAGGGGAACATATATACTGCAGTAAAAGATATGGTGAACCTAAACCTATTATGGTACTTGTCTAGAGGGGCCATATATACATATGCCCATGGTAGTGAAAGAGTTGGTGAAACCAACTCTAAAATGGTTTGACGAACTTAAAAAATAGGCTGAGCAAGTCGAGCAGTTAAATTAGATTGATGATAAGAAAGTCGAATAGGTAAATAAACGAACGGACGGGAGGAATAACCCCACACGCGTTCGAACAGACAATTAAACAAAGGGATGGATGACAAGTGAATTATTATGCGCGGATGAAAAAAATGGGTAAAAATAAAATATGGGTGATGGATGAAGAAACAAATTTAATGAATTGGATGTATGGAGAAAAAAATATATAGTCTTTAGTAACTTGGTGTTAGTTGGCAATAAAAATAAGAAAAATCGCCATTTTCTAGGATCCCATGGCAACGCAGGATTTTCAGTCTTATTGTTCAGTGTAACTATATAATAAACTTTCATTTCATTTTCTACCCCCCTAAAAAATTGTATTCATGGAAAGTTAAATAAATCAGGTTGAATTCAGTCTTACGGACTACGGGAATGCTGTGCATACTATCAAAAAAAAGACACCTTCTGCCATCTTGTGGAATTTTTGTTACCCTTAAACCACGCCTTTATCGTACCTGAAAGTTAGACAACATGGTATTTGTCTATTTCACACTTTTGTGAACGGTAATGCAATTAAAGGTCTCTTCTAACTAAACAAGACACCTTCAGCAACAAAGCCAAACTTTTATGCAAAACATATAAGTTTACAATATTCTCATTAGTGCTTTAATAAGAAAATATCAAACATTGCTATGTCAAATTGTTATCGCATAAAACACACACAAACTCTATATCGAAGTATAGAGTATCGAAACCAAATGTTTAACGATATCAGCCCTCAGACTAACAGATTGGCAGCAGGAAGCAAAACAAACAAGAGGGAATCCTTAATAGCCGCGACTGTAATTAGATCTAAAATCGGTCAAGAGATGGAGCTATGAGTTAAACGTTTGTACTTGAAAAAAACAAACAAAAAACTCAGAGCCATCCTATGAGCCGCTATGCTGCTCAAAATTAATAACTTAGGCAGAAGTGAAATTTGAAATAATAAAAAAAATTACAAGCTTAAGTTCGGGATTTTTACAACTATAAGTGTATTTTATGCCGATACCTAACGTCTGTGTTAAAACAGTTATCGTTACAATTGAGTTGAACATATTTAGTATCACTCTGGAATACTCTCCACAGAT
This sequence comes from Limulus polyphemus, assembly GCF_000517525.1. Classification (NCBI taxonomy): domain Eukaryota; kingdom Metazoa; phylum Arthropoda; class Merostomata; order Xiphosura; family Limulidae; genus Limulus; species Limulus polyphemus. The sequence continues at coordinate 252,477 of NW_013665932.1, forward strand.
CCAGATTGACAAAAGCATTCTAAGTTTTAGAAAAATAAAATTCAGTGATGGATATGCGCATGAGCGTCCACAGAAATTTTTCGGAAAGGGGGAGCAAAAATCTAAATCATGTATATATATATATATAACCACCGGTATGTCAAATTATTATCACATAGAATACACGAAAACTATATATAGAGTATGTTTGTTTGCTGTTAAGCACAAAACTAAACAATGGGCTATATTGAATGTATAAAGAAAGAAACATGTTTCTCATTTTCCAGGGGAAGTGCCCCCCTTGCCCCTACTCGCGGACGCCCATGAATATGCCTTTATACGAAATCCAAACTTTAAATAATGCAGTAATTACTTATGTCTAAGGTACGGCTTTCTGTTTTGGTTTTTAACTCAAATTTTCCTTTGAATCTAATATATGCTGTAAAGTAATTAAATTTTAAATGAACGTCTGGTAACGTGGCGTTTTGGGCTTCTTAAGAGATAATTAAATACTTAAAACTTAATAAAATGTTAAAGAAACATCTGGTAGATGGCACTTTGAGTCTCTTTAAAATTGTTGATTTTTAGCACAAAGCTATGCAATGGGCTATCTGTGCTCTGTCCATCGTGGGAAATCGAACTCCAGATTTTAGCATCGTAAGTCTGTAAATTTGCTGGCTACTCAACGAGCGATCTTCTTAGAGGTAAGAGCATAACGAAACAAAGATAATAATTCAGGGTAACAGAAATACTTACCACATACGCACCCCTGATCTGGCTGGTAAAACGCATCAACATTTAGCATGCAGGAAGTAGTCTGAGAAAAATTAACTACAAAAACACATAAAATGATATGGTAAAGATAGTAAGCTTGATCTTTTACTCTTTCTTTTTATAGAATTTAACCTATATTTTGTCTTCTGTTCGATCAGAAAATTTTGGTCCTAATCATATAACTATTAAGCACTTAACTTGGATGATAAATGCTCTTCTTTTCACCTCTTTCTTGATATATGTGATGCCATCCATAAGCCGTTTATTAAGTCTCACACGTCTATGCACCCCCCAGTGGCACAGCGGTATGTCTGCGGACTTACAACGCTAGAAACCGGGTTTCGATACCCGTGGTGGGCAGAGCACAGATAGCCCATTGTATAGCTTTTTTGCTTAATTACAAACAAACAAACGCACGTGTATAGGACAATTAGAACAATGGTTATAAAGAAAAAGAATATATTCGTCCTGATTAATGTATATTATAGTTTGCGTTCAATTCATTCAACTACTACCACTGATCATGCAAAATGTTTTTGGTAAAGGAACTTATATGCAACGTATTTTTTAATTACCTAAAGCCTCTAATTTCACTTGTGGTTTTATAAACGAAACAAAGCCACCCATTAAAGTTATCACTTTTTATAATCATAACAATTTAAAAGCACATTAAAGCCTCAGCTACGACTCCTGATGCCCCCAAGCGGCACAGTGGTGTGTTTATGGACTTACAACGCTAGAAACCGGGTTTCGATACCCGTGATGGGCAGAGCACAGATAACGAATTGTGTAGCTTTGTGCTTAACTTCAAACAAACAAAGACTCCTGGTGTATTTATGAATAATCAAACAACTTATTTTATTTCCCATGCGTGGCCTAGTGGCTAACGTGCCAGATTATGGATTTAAAAGTGAATTTTAATAGTGCCCCCCTCCAAATGGCACAGAGGAATGTCTGCGGACTTACAACACTAGAAATCGATTTTCGATACCCGTGGTGGGCAGAGCACAGATAGCTCATATGCTTAATTAAAACAACAACAAAGAAAAAAAGTAGTTTAAGAGTAACCGTCAAATTTTTCTGTTCGATTAGAGTAGCCCAAGAGTTGATGGTGCGTGTTGTTGATTAGATGGATTCCGTTCCTCTAGTTTATCAGCTCACAGTTAGGGACGGCTAGCGCACATAGTCTTCGTGTAGCTTTACACTAATATCCGAAAATAAACAAGTAAAGCCTATTTCGGTTTCTCCACAATGCTACATTGTCTACTTGACAATTGCTAATGAATCAGGAGGACCTTGAAAAATATATATAATCTTATAACAGACGTTCTACAAAGAACCCATTATTCTCTACAGCCCACATAGAAACGGATATGCTTATCAAATAATTAAAATAATTAAGTTTTAACTTCAATGACTTATCTCTTATAACGTCTACTTTTGAAGTAAATTGAGTTAATGATATCAGCATAGCATCTTTATTTTTGTGAAAAGCTATGTTATCAAACACCTACTTTTATTTAGCGTATAATTCATAAACTCGCTATTTGATAAGTGTGATTACTGTTGTCAGTGAGATAAGAATATATCAGGATTCTTCCCGGGAAACAACGATTTATAAAAGAAAAAGACAGACTTGTTGTTAATGCGTTGTACATAAATTAAGCCTAACCATTTTTATTATCTTGTTTGTTTCTCCGTATACTTAATCCGGGGTTATTGATAGGCAACATAACCCATTCCTGTACATTACAAGTCATTCTCCAACCCTCGTCGAGTTTAATGAGAAATGGAAAAATATATACGCTCTTTTTATTGGCATTATATACTTTTTTTTCATAAATGTAATTTACAGAATAATTAGTGTAGAACATGGCGGCTACACATGCCATAAAATTCCCGCACAACGTTTGCGTTGTTTTGACAAACAAAACATATTTCATATCTTGCACTAGCTCATACAAGCACTAACCTGTTATTTAAAGTAAATACCACACGCGGTGAAAATGCTTTGTTATCTTTCTAACTCGTTGTATATTCAACATTTATCAATCACTAAGCCTAATTTTTATTTCTGTCAAATTAAGTGGATATTGTTTGTTTGTTTGAAGTTAAGCACAAAGCTACACAAAGGGCTATCTGTGCTCTGCTCACAATGGGTATCGAAACACGGTTTCTAGCGTTGTAAGTTCGTTGGCATACCGCGGATGGTTATGCCTGTGCTTTAAGGATAAGCAATCTAAATTATCCAAATTGTGAGAAAATTGACGTACATGGAGACTTATGTAAATGTAAGACCCATCACAGATCTTATTCCAACCAACCACAATCTTGGATACCAACGTAGCTGCAAACCAGCACAACGCAGTTATACGCTTCAAATGCACATGGAAATGTCATTTGAATATATAGAATTTGGCACACAAACAGATTTTCATATGGACTTATGTAAAAGCAAGACACATCACAGATCTTATCCCAACCAACTATAATCTTGGATGCCAACATCGCCGCAAACCAGCACAATTCAGTTGTACGCTCCAAATGCAAATAGAAATGTCATATAAATATATAGAATTTGGCACACAAACAGATTATCATATGGAAACTTATGTAAAAGTAAGACCAATCACAGGTGTTATCCTAAACAGCTACCACATTGGAATCCATCATGGTTACCTTAGAAAATTACCATAATTATATGCTCATAATTTTCATAGAAGTGTCACCTAAGCACCTGTTGTCTTGAACATTGAGTCCGAACCTGCACACCTAAACACCTGTTGTCTTGACCAGTGAATCTGAAGCTGCACACTTAAACATCTGTTGTCTTGACCTGTGAGTCTGAACCTGCACACTTAAACCTTGTTGTCTTGACCAATGAGACTGAACCTGCACACCTAAACTCCTGTTGTCTTGACGAGTGAGCCTAAACCTGCACACCTAAACACTTGTTGTCTTGACCAGTGTGCCTAAACTTGCACACCTAAACACCTGTTGTCTTGACCACTGAGTCTGAATCTGCAGGGATTTGGACTGCTCAGCACCTGTACTGATGTCAGTTCTGTTCCTTTGGATAAGCACAGACTCATCCTGCGCAATAATGAGGAAGCAGATACCAGACTAATTTTGCATTCATTTCTTGCAACCAACGAACAATACACTAAAGTAATGATCAAGACAATGTTCACTGTTACTGTGGTCGTGACAATCGCCCATTTGTACAAGTTACATATCCAGAAGTTATGCATTGTCTTTGCAGTTGGCAAAAACTTCTCACACACCCCCTGTACACAACATTACCATTGTTTTTGTCCAAGCACGTGTAAGGCCTTCCTTCATGCCTTCGTGGACTGCGATACTATGTCAGCCTTTTCTGAACAGGGGAAAAACTGAATTTTAGACATGGAAGGCATATCCTGATGTTACCACGGCATTTTCAAACCTTTCGGAAATACCATAATAAATCGTGCAGGAGGATCTCTCATTGAGAGAATGATTCAGTGCATTAAACACTTGCCCAGTTAGTAATGTGAACCAGTCTCATCAAGCACTCTGCGCAAGAAAAACATTCCTCCAGTGCAGACTGATCTTGAGCAGTATGTAAAAAGAGTTGCTTACCAGGCTGGTAATATATATATATATGGGGGCAGTCACTAGTGCCTGAACTAGTGGGGTTTGATTCAAATCAAGCAGACCTAAGCTGGAAACCTCTGTGGACAACAACACCAGAGGCTGTCAAGTTCTGCGATCAGTTCCTCTATGCTCTTGCGAGAAATCATTGCAGGGGTTTTGGCAGATGCTGCAAGGCTAGCTTGCTCAGTAATGCACTGTAATTCTGTGCCGAAAATTGCCACCAAGGTTAATGTTTTGAATATCCACGATGGTTGGGATAGACTTTACATTGTCTTTATCTACATTTGTGCCATGTATTTGAATTAATCACAAAATTCTTTTAGCATAAGTTACACTGACGTTTAGATACTTGTTGACTTAAGTGTGATTGTTATTTTTTTTGGTTTGTGTTTGAGCAAAATTTATGCTGATGATGGATGTTGTTTTACATTGTGATACGTGTCTATATGCTACACAATTGATATAGCTGTTTATTACAAGACTATATGGCTACTTAAACATGCTTCAATAAAAAGTTAAAAATGTAAGAAATACGTCTTCTTTGATTTTAACGCCATGTGATATAATCTATCAGTTGGACTAACCAAGCAATTTCTACCATAAACTTTGTTTCTTTGAATTTAAGCACAAAGCTACACAATGGGCTATCTGTGCTCTGCCCACCACGGGTACCGAAACCCGGTTTTCAGCGTTGTAAGTCCGCAGACATACCGCTGTGCTACTGGGGGGGGGGGGCGTACTATAAAGATATTTTGTTTTTGTTTGTTTGTTGTTTAAGAAGGTTAACAACTTCGTAAACGATGGTACACATTAACATTGCTGACTAATGGACGCCATTTGATTGTGAGCGTGTGATATTAGTTTCAAGTTTGCATCCTTATCTGACATCTTGATTGTTGATAGTTCCAAGTTTGTACCCATACAGACAGCTGATTGTTTGAAGTTTCAAGTTTGTCCTCTTACTCGTCAGCCCGATTCTGTGCGTCTATAGTTAGTTCCAAGTTTGCATCATTACCATCCAGCCTTATTATGAGTGTGTAGTTTTCAAGTTTGCATCATTACTAATCAGCTTTATTACGAATGTGTGTAATTTCCTAATTTGCATCCTTATCCATCAGTCTGGTTATGAGTATGTGTAGTTTTGAAATTTGCATCATTACCAACCAGCTTTATTATGAGTGTGTGTATTTTCCAAAATTGCATTTTTACCCGCCAGCCTTATTGCGAGTATGTATTTCCAAGTTTGTATCCTTATCCATCAGCAAGGTTATGAGTGTGTGGTTTCCAAGTTTGCATCCTTACCCACTAAACTGATTGTGAGGGTATAGATTCCAAGTTTGCCTTCTTACCCGCCAGCCTGATTGTGAGTATTTTTCAGATTTGCATCCTTACCTGCCAGCCAGTGTTTTGCTTCGACGTTTGCATCTTCTCGACAGCCTGATTGTGTGTTTATATTCCGAGTTTGCACCCTACCCAATTGCCTAATTGTGTATGCGTAGTTTCCAAGTTTGCATACTCATCCGCCAGTCAGAGAATATTTTATTTTCTGTGGAGAGGAGAGAAAACCGCACAGTTGGCGTAGTCGGGAGACTTCAAAATTACCTTACATTATGGTAATGGATTGATTGCTGTTTATTCATTAACCACCCCTCTATGCAAACATGTCAAAAGCCTGGCATGGTACATAAGCACTCTGTATATTATCGTTCAGTGAGTTGTATTTGCAGCCATTAGAGGATACTATGTCTAATCAACATTCATACTTACTTAGAATGAGATACTT
>NW_013665932.1:259648-269922 GCF_000517525.1 Limulus polyphemus
CCTCCTCTTATGAAAGTAAACATATACGATCAATTTAAAACGTAACAATATAGACAAGTTATGAAAGAAAACATTTACGATCAATTTAAAACGTAACAATATAGACAAGTTATGAAAGAAGACATATACGATCAATTTAAAACTTAACAATGTAGACAAGTTCTGAAAGTAAACATATACGATCAATTTAAAACGTAACAATATAGACAAGTTATGAAAGAAAACATTTACGATCAATTTAAAACTTAACAATGTAGACAAGTTATGAAAGTAAACATATACGATCAATTTAAAACTTAACAATGTGGACAAACTATGAAAGTAAACATATTCGATCAATTTAAAACGTAACAATATAGATAAATTATGAAAGTAAACATATACAATCAATTTAAAACGTAACAATATAGACAAATTATGAAAGTAAACATACATGATCAATTTAAAACGTAAAAATATAGACAAGTTATTAAAGTAAACATATACAATCAATTTAAAACGTAGCAATGTAGACAAGTTATGAAAGTAAACATACACGATCAATTTAAAACGTAACAATGTAAGTTATGAAAGTAAGCATATACGATCAATTTAAAACGTAGCAATGTAGACAAACTATGAAAGTAAACATATTCGATCAATTTAAAACGTAACAATATAGATAAATTATGAAAGTAAACATACATGATCAATTTAAAACGTAACAATATAGACAAATTATGAAAGTAAACATATTCGATCAAGTTAAAACGTAACAATATAGACAAATTATGAAAGTAAACATACATGATCAATTTAAAACGTAACAGTATAGACAAATTATGAAAATAAACATATACGATCAACAGAGTTTTGGTAGAATAGCAAAGTGTGTATAACACCAAGCGTTTTAATAAAAGTAAGTCATATAATTGCACTGGATGCACTAATTCCTCAATATTCCATAATTTCGCTTTTTTTCTAAACTTTAATGTCTGTAAATATGTTTGTCTGTAAGTAGTTACACAGTTCGTGTGAAATATTTACTTTCCCAAACTTTTTTGTGTCATTTAGTCTCAACCCCTCTTCAATAACAATGCATGCGTCCCTGATTTTCGCTCAAGGTCACACCACTTGGAACTCACGCAAGCTTTACCTAATTCCAGGCAACTGCTGATACTTATAGAGGTATCACTTTGGTACTGTTTGAAAAGTGTATATTTAATTCAAGTAATCTAGATCTTTGACGTCTGAAGCGAAGAAACAGCTCAAGGTCAACACTAGAAGGACTACACTCATTATACCACACTCTGATAATCAGAGTTCCTTTAAATATGAATACAGAAATCTAGTCTTACTCCTATACCTGTCTTGTTTTTTTCACTCATGGCTTACTGCGATGAGAAGAATATGTTCACACATCGTGACTTCATTTTTGTTAGCCCTAACGTATTATTATTTATGGATGCGCCTGATGTAACTAGGTTGTTTGATGTCGTATGAATGATTGATTAATTGGTATTAGTTTGTTCGTACCTCCATCAATAACCTTTACAGTTTCATTGTTACTGAGCTTATTGCATGAGTAATTCAGATAATCATGACAGAATATCAAATACAGATAATTGTCTCGAATGTTCTTGTTATAGACGTATGGAAACTGACAGGATAAAGCAAATAATGTGTCTTTGTTACAAAAAGTCCTGATACGATCATCTGTATTTTAGTTACTTCCGAAATGGATCAACAATGAATCTTTACATTTCTAACGATAATAGACAAGACGTTTGTTGCATTTAGAGCATATTTAAAAACACTGCTAATCAATTAACGTTTGTTTTTTTTTTTGGCATAAGAGTCTCTCTGTGGGTTTGTTTGTTTGTTTGTTTTGAATTTCACGGAAAGCTACACGAGGGCTGTCTACGCTAGCCGTCCCTATTTTAGCATTGAAAGACTAGAGAGAAGACAGCTAGTCATCAGCACCCAGCGCCAACTCTTGGGCTACTCTTTTACGAACGAATAGTGGAATTGACCATCACGTTATAACGCCCCCACAGCTGAAAGGTCGAGCATGTTTAGTGGAACGGAGATTCGAACCCGCTACCCGCAGCATGGCGAGTCGAGCTTCCTAACCACCTGGCCATGCCGGGCCCAAAACATCAAAAAGAATCAGAATTTTATTTTTTCTGAACAAAACGGTTAAGTTTTGATTAAAAAAAAACTTTATTAAATTTAAATTTGTTTCTATGAAAACGTTTTAACGTTCGTTTCACATTTAGTTTAAGCATTTTTAAAGAGGAACATTTGCTTCATTTTATCACCTATTATGAACCTGTTTTTAATATATATAAAAAAAATAAATGTTATGATCTTCACGAGATATCTTTTCCTTTACAGGTCCCTTTTGTAAGATTTTTCACTTTCTGCTTACCATGTGCCAATTAAAAACAAATGTTATAATCTTCACAAGACATCTCTTCCCTCACAAGACATCTCTTCCCTTTTCTAAAGTTTTTAGTTCATGCATCACACTTGATATATAAATTACTTTCAAGCTTGTCCCGATTTCAAATGCTATTTGACTTGTTTAATTTTCCATCTCTACAGTAAGAATAGCGCAAATAGCTCATTTCTGTCACAAATAACATAAGGTATTCTGAACAGAATTCCATGAAGCGTTTTAAAAATGGTTTAAATTATTTCTGTTACAAAAAATAGAAATATCTTAGAATTTCATGCAAATTTCACGCGTATAGCCCGTATCTATTTTCGAACTGATAGACTAGAGGGAGAGCAGTTAGTCAATAGAATCCAAGATCAGTTGTTGGGTTACTCTTGCCTTATCGAATAATGAGATCTCACCATCAATCTTATAATGCACCTGAGGCCTTAAATTGAAGAGTGCACTTTTGCAGCAATAGGTCCCGAACTATGAATCCTGGGGTTCGCAGTTTAAACAGGCTAACCACTAGGTCAAGCCCAGTTCAAATATAAACAATAGTTTTGAAGAAAGGTTCTCATTGTTGATATTAAGGCTCCTGTCGTGATATATATTGTTTAGGATCACTTAATTCTAATGCTGTATCATTGAGACCTGTTGTTATTATGGTTTTACTACAAGCGGCCTTCTTGAATAGAAAAAAATTAAACGTAACTAACCGAAAAGAAATTTTTTAAAAGTAATACTTTGATGGTATGAATAAAATCGGACACCTGCTACTTATATCGATAATAATATTGTTGATATTAAATTTCATTGATAACTTTGATAGACGTAGCCTTTAAAGGTTTTAATTTGAGTATCTGAAGGCTAATCTTTAAGGCACCAATATCTTCTGTAACTTGAATTATTACGTTAATTTTCCTGAGATCTTTTGTTAACTTGCATATTTTACTGTTCTTGTGTTGATCTGAATAACTTTAGTGTAAGTTGGATCTCCAAACGTCCTCGTAAAATTGTCGTTCAGAAGTGAGTGATGTTTTTACAATATCTCCGTATTTACCGAAAGGTATTAAAATTAATCAAGAATAATAAATTAAGCGATAATTTCGTTTTCTTTAATACATTTTGCAAAAACTATATATCCTTACGTAAAATATATACATGTTAGAACGTTGTAATACACCTTTTTTAATGATAAACACTTGTACGCACTTGTACGAAAACCAAGAAAGACCTCGTTGAATTGAGCTGAAGTATTGGTTATTTACCAGGTTCTTGTAGCGATTTTCAAAATCTCCATAAAAGATGCTTGATACATTGGGTAATTTTCAAAATTCTTGCAGTACGCAATTGAAAAATGTAAATTCTCAAGAAAACGAAATAAAATTAATGGACTTTAAGCAACTTATCTTGCAAAATATGAAATTATTTTTTTAAAATTCCAATGGTTTTCTGTTCTAATAAATAACATAGGTGGTGTGTATCTTTATAGACTTCTTGGTTTAAATTCAAATCGCGAGCAAGCAATGTCATCTTCATGGTTATTTGAATTTGTTTTATAGAAATGAATATTTTAAATTCATGTCTCATCATAAGTAGTTTCTATGAACATTATTTATTCAACTACTGTTTACGTGGTGACCATGTTCTTAATTTTAATCTTTTTTTTATACTTTAATTGTTATTGTTATGCAATCAAGCAACATGTCCTCTCTATAAAAACGCTTCTCAACATGGGGCCACACAATTAATTATTCTTGGCACGCTGTTAATTCGTGCCATGCTTTATTCGTTATAGTTGTGAGGAGGTCAAAAAACCTCAGAAGCTGTAAAGGTCATCTCCCAGGTCAATGAAAAAAGAAAACAACAATCGTAGCATATTTCGTTACATCATGACAACCAGTCAGGCCAAGAAAACGTCATCAGCTCAGAGCGCTACAGTAACTCAGGATTTTCACCAATCAGGTGTACAAGGAAATGTTGTTTTCAGAACAAAAGGTCCATTCTGTTTTGTTTTTCAAGGCTGCTGGCTACCATCTTGTTATGACGCTTGAGAAATCTCTAGATAATTCAGTATTCTTTTTATTACTCCATTGAAGTTTTGTTGTCAACGCTACAGGTTTGGGCTTCCTTACCTCCTGCTGCTGCTCAGAATAATGAGGTGACAACCTCCGAGCCCGTACTTATGATGCATATAGATAAAACAGGAGACTAATTGAAATCAGGTTTTAGTTCACCACCTGTTTCTAGGGCTTGGATAAATCCTCTTATACATGGGGTGGTAGATCCGCTACCGTTGAAATTAGCAATTCCAGGTTTTATAATAGCATGCTTTTAGAATTAATAAACACTTGTAAAAAGTGAAGACTGTGAAGTTGGCTGAAAAGGTTGTTTTCAAAGGAAGAAGGCGAAAAAAAAAACGCTGCCAGGTGAGATTACTACTTTACCTCAGTTTATTTCTCTTGTCCTCCATATGTTGTAAGCATAGTAATACCATTGTATCAACAAGGTAAATTAAACATTAAACTTTCATTAAAGAAAGCCCCCGGGTAAGCTTGATGGTTTACAACGCTAGAATTGAGGGATCGATTCCTACAAAGGGCACAACGCAGATAATCCATTGTACATCCTAACAACATAATTAAAGACTGGATGAAAAAAAAAACGCCAAACAGACAAACGTAAAATAAGCGATAGTTTACAACTCGAATAATGGTTGAATAATCCTAAATACGTTTCGCTACGAGATGTGACGAAAATTAGTCGATTTTAATGTTCAGGACAGTTTCATCTTAAACAACAGTATGGTTGGGAAAGTAACATTCCAAAACAGTCTTGTTTTATCTTTATAAAACAATGATTGGCATTCTTTTAACGATACGATATGGTAGGTTATGTCTCTTGTTGGCATTGATTAATGTTGATAAATTCATTTTGGCAGGCCACGTTTCTTGTCGACATTGATTAATATTCACACATTCATTGTACAGGAAACGAAATTCTTCTCTTTCTAGCACATCATTACTAAACATCAATTTGTTGGATTTCCAAAGAACTTCTAAAACTCTTAGTTCCCTTTAGTGGGCATCTATCTTTGATGTGTGTGTGTCTGTGTTTTGTAACAATTTCTTGTAATGCAGTATAGGTGAAGTGGTCGGAACTATTTTGTTATGTACGCGATGTCACAATTATATTGATTGCGTTATAGTATGCTTTGTTGCGAGAAGAAAACAGTCTAACGAGATTTGCTAAGACTTCTGAATAATTGAGTTGATGAGCACAGGACACTCACTGCGGTATCATTTCGATTTCGAATCCACGTGACTTTATGTTGTTAAGCTTCAAATTAAAAATAATAATAATAACAAAGCCCATTACAGTTCTAGCTGAGACAGCTTTCAATGCAAATGTAACAACCCTAAAGTGGGAGTGTTTAACTAAATAAAGTTGACTTTAAGGTTAGTTGTTTAGGTTGAATTTCGTGCAAAGCTATTCGAGGGTTATTTGGGTTAGTCGTTCCCATTTTTGAAGCCCAAATATACACAATGGGCTCTCTGTGCTCTGCCCACCCGGTTTTTAGCGTTAAGAGCCTACACAGTTGCCGCTATGTCACTGGAAAGCTTGAAGTTTGTTTGTTTTGTTTCAGCCACACAATAGGTTAACTGCGCTTTGTTCACCACAGGGAATCGAACCCAGGATTTTAGTGTTATAAGTCCATAAACGTACCGTTGACCAATTGGGAACAAATTTTTGGAAATAATAGACTTTGGGGTTATTTTCTACCAAAATTGATGCGATTGATCATCACATTATAACATATCCATGTTAGGTGACAGGTTTTATGAATTTTAGGCTCGGATAATGTTTTTACAACTTTCCATGCAAAATATTCATAAGAGTTAAATTTTAAACACTCAGATATTTATTTACTACATTTTTGAATAGGTTTGTTTGTTTGTTTGTAATTATGCGCAAAGCTACACAATGGGCTATCTGTGCTCTGCCCACCACGGGTATCGAAACCCGGTTTCTAGCGTTGTAAGTCCGCAGACATACCACTGAACTACTGGGTTTTTTTAAATAGGAAACGCTGTTACACAAGCTTTATCAGATTTTGAAACTCGAATTCGAACATTTAATTACCCGGGACTTACCGACATTATTTTGCTAACATATTGTTTAATTTTTTTTTTTCAGTCAAAATATTTCGCATTGTGTATTCATCGAACGTACATCGAATTATTTTCAACGCCTAAAAATATGTACATTCACCTTTTATACATTTTGATAACCATGAAAGAGAAACTCTTCAACTCAAAGCAGTCAAAGCTGAGTGATCGACAGCTGCTTGATAAAACTACACGCTGAGGTTGCTGTGTCTCAGTTGACTGGAGACACACTGTAAGAACTTACCAGTGACGTCAGCTATGGCTCAACTGACTGGAAACACGCTGTAACAACTTACCAGTGACATTAGCTGTGTTTCAGTTGACTGAAAACACGCTGTAACAACTTATCAGTGACGTTAGCTGTGTTTCAGTTGACTGGAAACACGATGTAACAACTTACCAGTGGCGTTAGCTATGACTCAACTGTCTGGAAACATGCTGTAACAACTTACCAGTGACGTTAGCTATGGCTCAACTGACTGGAAACACGCTGTAACAGCTTACCAGTGACGTTAGCTGTGTTAGCTGGAAACACGCTGTAACAACTTATCAGTGGCGTTAGCTATGGCTCAACTGTCTGGAAACACGCTGTAACAACTTACCAGTGACGTTAGCTGTGTTTCAGTTGACTAGAAACACGCTGTAACAACTTACTAGTGACGTTAGCTGTGTTTCAGTTGACTGGAAACACGATGTAATAACTTATACGTGACGTTAGCTATGTCTCAACTGTCTGGAAACACGCTGTAACAACTTACCAGTGACGTTAGCTGTGTTTCAGTTGACTAGAAACACGCTGTAACAACTTACTAGTGACTTTGGCTGTGTTTCAGTTGACTGGAAACACGATGTAACAACTTACACGTGACGTTAGCTATGTCTCAACTAACTGGAAACACTCCGTAATAACTTACCCATGATGTAGCTGTCTCAACTGACTAGAAATACATGCACGTTGTAACAGCTTTCCCATGACTTTAACTATGTCTCAGCTGCATAGAAACATGATGTAACAGTATAACCACGAAGTTAACTATGTCTCAGCTGACTTTAAACATGCTGTAATAACTAAACCACGTTTTGAGCAACAGAAAGAATCGGCAGAATCCGAGATGTAGAAATATAAAGTTATAAATCTTAGAAAAACGACGAAAATACCTATATGGCAATATTTTACATAAGGTACATTTCCTTAAAAGAATATTAACGGAACCATTATAAGGTGTATAATTGTTATCCAATTGTATAAAAGTAATATCCAATCTGGAACTTCACTAACAAGAGGCCTGAGTTTTAGTTACCAAGGTAATGGTCGCGGAAATAAAATGTATCCTCTGCACCATCTCCATTTCAAGGGTTTGAAACGATGTAAAAGTTATTGCTAACAACTGCCTGTAATTTATAAAGTAATTATTGTGTACGTTTCTAATTTACAATTCAAGACAAGAAACACATTTTGTTTAAAACACTTTTAACTATCAGTCAACAACTCTGAAAAATGAAATGATTCGAAGCAATGTCGCAATTGTTACCCGCTACCCGTTAATTTACAAACGAGTTATTTTACAAGTTATTAAGTTTGTTTTCTTGTCACTGAATAGGTTAGTGAAAACAGATTGTTAGTTTCAACTATTTATTGTTGAAGTGTAAACTCATACGTTCAGCGTAGTTATTTTCCAAAAGTAACATTTATGCCTTACTTTATTTTAAAACGCAAAGTTTGACGATTATCCATTTTTATGTGCAATTATTAAAATCTTCTCGCAAAACCTTAAAAATGGAAACATTGTGGTTATTGCTTTGTTTCCGTGTTTCTACATTGGATTGAATGAGTGTCGTATTAAACACATTGGAGTGAATGAGTGTCGTATTAAACACATTGGATTTGATGAGTGCCTTATAAACACATTGGATTATATGAGTGTCTTATTAAACACATTGGATTTGATGAGTGCCTTATAAACACATTTGATTAGATGAGTGTCTTATTAAACACATTGGATTAAATGAGTGCCATATAAACACATTGGATTAAATGAGTGCCATATAAACACATTGAATTAAATGAGTGTCTTATTAAACACATTAGATTGGATGAGTGCCTTATAAACACAACTGGATTAGATGAGTGCCTTATAAACACAATTGGATTAAATGAGTGTCTTATTAAACACATTAGATTGGATGAGTGCCTTATAAACACAATTGGATTAGATGTGTGCCTTATAAACACAATTGGATTAGATGAGTGTCTTATTAAACACATTAGATTGGATGAGTGCCTTATAAACACAATTGGATTAGATGAGTGTATTATTAAACACATTGGATTGGATGAGTGCCTTATAAGCATATTGAATTGGATGAGTACCTTATTAAACACATTAGATTGGATGAGTGCCTTATAAACACAATTGGATTAGATGAGTGTCTTATTAAACACATTAGATTGGATGAGTGCCTTATAAACACAGTTGGATTAGATGAGTGTATTATTAAACACATTGGATTAGATGAGTGCCTTATAAGCATATTGGATTGGATGAGTACCTTATTAAACACATTAGATTGGACGAGTGCCTTATTAAACACATTGGATTGGATGAGTGCCTTACTAAACACATTGGATTTGATGAATGCCCTATTAAGCACATTGGATTGGGCCAGTGTCTTATTAAACACATTGGATTGGATCAGTGCCTTATTAAACTTTTCACGGGAATCTGAATAGGTTGTGATAACACGAGTGAAACCACTTCACCCATGGTAACGTTTCCTCCTAAAACGGTGGACCCTCAAGACTCTTTATGTTTTAGACAATTTCCCTACTCATAGCAGTTGCTAACACATGGCTTCGAGGATAGCATAGCTGTCTTTGGTTTTGTTGTCTATAATACACTTTGGACAGCTATCAATTTGCACTAGAAACGAAAAAGGAGTTTTTGATTTCATCCCATTGGATGATTTGAGAACATTCAATATTCTAGTGCTAAAGTGGTTAATCTCTTTAATACAACAGCAAGTGACAACCATAAGACAATGTTATCTTTCAGAAATCACAAGTTTCGGTTACGCCGTGCTTCTGATTATATTCTTCGTGTCAAGGACTAAATGTTTCTTATACTTACCTCACAGGAACTGCTTTCTTAAGGCAATTTTTATCTGATCAAATTTACGTTACCTAAAGCAGTGGACAGCACAACTTGAGGAGTGTGTGGGGGGGCTGTCGTATTTTGCCGTTGGGGGTTCCCCATTCTAATAATGTTTGTGTTTATCACAGCGTAAAGACTCTGGTGGTAACACATGGCACCAACTACTAGTACATACTTGGTGACGTCGGCCGACATTTCTCAGGCATACTAACCGCATGGGTTGTGAAATTTAGGAACCTATTCTTCTTCTTCCCGAGACAGAATTACGCAAGTCTCCCAGAGCGAAACAGTTGAATTCAAATCGGGAATCTGGGCAGACCAAATGCATATTTTGGACGTTTCAAAACATTGCTGGACAAGGCAAGAGCAACGTTCCTTCCCAACAATTTCATCGATACATTCACTAGAATCACATTTGTAA
The DNA here is from genome assembly GCF_000517525.1 of Limulus polyphemus. Lineage (NCBI taxonomy): Eukaryota > Metazoa > Arthropoda > Merostomata > Xiphosura > Limulidae > Limulus > Limulus polyphemus. The sequence continues at coordinate 269,813 of NW_013665932.1, forward strand.
TAAAAGGCATAGAAATTCACATCGGATTCTTCAGTTAAGAATCCTTAAATGCTACATCTAATTGGAAAATTAGGCAGCATCAAACACTCTTCTCACTGAACGCATGGCCA
>NW_013665932.1:270840-275774 GCF_000517525.1 Limulus polyphemus
ACTAGTCAGCCATTTTTAAACAAGGTCTTGCCAACCAATGAGTCACGTGACCATTTGATTACGTCACAGCGAACTTCCTCATAAGATCACAATTCTGATAAAACTTAGCACACAGGATCACACACAGACAGTGCAATGAATTTCAAAAAAGACCCAAAACTCGAGCGCTTTCAGAATAGTCTACTATTCGAAAGCTCTCGAGTTTGGGGTCTTTTTTTTTTTAATTTATTACATAAAATCACAATCAGATGTCTACCTTGAGTACACGAAATAGGACTACAGTTGCAAAAAGGGAGAGGGGTATGATGGATACAAAAAAGCATGTAAAAACATTTTTGTGTTTTTCTTTTTAATAATAAATTTCCTCTGAAGATAAAAACCTTAAATTCGAATATTGTTGGGACAAAGATAATATCACAAACGTTTTATATATTTTCACGATGTTTTTCAAAACCCAACATTTGATATATAAAAAAATTGATAATCAATAAAACATTTTCAGACACCCGTGGTGAGCAGAGCACAGATAGCCAGCCCATTGTGTAGCTTTGTGCTTAATTCCAAACAAACAAAAAGTACTACTAAAGAAAGTATACGTGTTTATTTGCGGAAAAATAATTTAGTATAGGCGTGATTAGTCGTCGAGCGCGTGTAGGATTACTTTATGGTCTACGTAGGCACACTTGTGTATCAGTTTTAAAAAGAACAATTCGGGCAACTTAACAGAGGGTCTGAATTATTCCGCAGTAAACACAGTAAAAATCAAGTCGCCCTGTCGTAGGAGGCAGAAATAAAATTACTGAACTGTTGAATAATTTATTGGATATTATTTTTAAACATTTTATTTCTGACGTGAAGAGTTATATCAAAGACAATAAAGATTTAGTAAATCAGTTGTTGTTTGTTATTAAGCACAAAGTTACACAAAGGGCTATCTGTGTTCTGCTCACCACGGGTATCGAAACCTGGTTTCTAGTAATATAGGTCCATACCGCTGTGCCACTGGGGGGCAGTAAATCAGTTACCTAGATAGGTAAAACCAAGTAATCTTTTAGTGTCATTTTATATTGTTGCTCTTTATCGGAGTATTTCATATGGTTTTGCACTAAATAAAGAAAGATTTCCTAAATAAAAAACAGCAGGATTCGGTTTTTTTTATCTGTATATGAGAAATTGAGAATACTGGGTAATTATTTCTGTAGAATCAGTGAAGAAAAACGATGACGTACACAAATCAGCAAACAGTGATAATTCAAGGCCAATACAGAGCTCATTGTCTCGAGTTATCGTCTGTGATATTGTGTATCTTCGTGTAATTATTAATGACAGGAAAACGATCACCTTCTGCCAGAGGAAGCGCACGCCTAGTGCATTGACGTCACTGTCATTTCCTTAGTCTATTTTTGCTCAAACTGCTTAAACCTGTTCTGCGTTAAAAGCAGATTTCATAGTAGGACCAAGTCTTTAAAATACATTTTATTTCTCTCTCTTTTTCGTTTTAGTTTTTTTAACATCCCGTTTTTTTAAGCTATGAAGTGACTTCAAAGTTGAGAAAGTCTTTTGTTGTTGTTTTTTCGATAAAGGTATTAAAATATTATGAAAGGAATTAAAAATTTTAAGATACAATAAAATCAAAAACTTTATTTTCTATTTTATTTATAAGGGTCCTGAATTAGACTCATCCTGGCGGCAGGCCACGATATTAGGTATGCATATAATAACCTATTCTAATATAAACAGCTACAACAAAATGTTACACTCATTCATCAACATCAAGTTGCACAAGACATTACTTCTATGTTGCATGAGAGGGATTCATAGCAATGGTATTTGCAAATAACACCTAACAAATTTTAAATGATGCTAGGTCCCCACTGGCACAACGGACTTACAACGCTAGGAACCGGGTTTTGATACCCGTGGTGGTTAGAGCACAGAGAGGCCTTTGAATAGCTTTGTTTGCTCTTTAAAATATTTCGCAGTTTTGTTTCGATAATCTGGATTTCGCGAGAAATCATATGACGTCACGCCTTGCCCAGAAATGAATTATTTGTTTGTAATTAAGCCCAAAGGTACACAAAGGGCTATCTTAACGTTGCAATTTGTATCGCCGTTACGTCAGAAAAAGTGCGCATGCCATGAATCACGAGAATAATTATGTATTATGTAGGTTACAACACAGCATGACATATAAACTTGAAAAGCAAGAATTAAAAATATTTGTTACTCTTAATTTTGGTTTTATTTATTTATTTACTTTTGAAAAAGAACACTTTCGGGGATCCTGCGGAAATACACCTAGTAATAGATAAACTGATATAATTACAACTGTGTATAGTAGCAACGTGCTAAATAAGCTGCGTGCATAAAGTGTTCGATTGAGAACTTTAATCGCATGTCACATGTTAATGAATTAGTCGCTTTCTCCTGCGCATGCTTCAGTACCAGCTGGAAGGGCCGGGTGTGGCCCAGTAGCAGTTGGCCTGACTGTGAATCCGAAGGTTCATGGTTCGCATACCGTTGCCGTGAAATCACGATCTGCACTTTGGGATGCGCCATAAGAGAGAGAGAGAGACGGTCAAATCCCGGTTTTCGATTGGAGTAACCCAAAAGCTCGCGGCGGTTACTGTTGACTAGTTGCTATCTATCATCTCCAATTATGGGATGCCTAGTACAGACAACAATGCAACCTTTTCAAAGGAATTTACACTTTAAGGGGGATTTTCACATGCTATTTAAAGCAGTGAATCATGTGTACATTCTGTCACTAAAGTATATACGTCTATCCACATTTATGTCATGGCCAGGTGGTTAGAGCACTCGACTCGCAATCTGCAGGTCATGGGTTCGAATCCCCGTCCCACTATACATGGTCGTCTTTTCAGCCCTGATGGCGTTTTATTTTTATAGTCAATCCCACTATTCCTTGGTAAAATAGTAATGCAAGAGTTGGCGGTGGGTGGTGATGACTAGCTGCCATCCCCCTTCCCTCTAGTCTTTCACTGCCAAATTAGGGACGGATAGCTCAAATAGTTCTCGTGTAGCTTTGCGCAAAGTTCAAACCAAACCACATTTATGTCAAATGTGCGATCATGCATAAGTGAAGCTAGTGAAAATATACGACTTAATATCACCCCATGAATTGGACATGGTACGAAAATGGTATGTTGACTAAAACTACGGACAAAATTTAATATACCGTGAGTAATGCAACAATGTAACAACGGTTATTACCCAGGATTCAGTAACAGTGCAAAGAAAATAACAATTCCTGACAGGGAGGAAGAGGTCAACGCTGAACCTGACCCTCCCTGGTCCTTAACATGAACCGAATCCCGAAGATGAAGATCAATTATTTTCTGCGTGATCCTAATCCTTCTTTAGACTTTACGTAATAGTGGCCATATTAATATATCTGATTATTGATTTCGGTGGAGTTATGGATATGGTATTGGAATTTTTATTTTTTTATTTGGCATAACATAAGTTTATCCATCCAGCAAAGTTTTCATAATCAAACTTCTTTAGTATGTAGTTGAGCTACATATGTGTCACATGTATTAACCTCAGGGGACAATATTGTGTCTATTTTGTTAAAATACCATCTTTACCACGTTAGTATGTTTTAGTTTTAGAATATTCACTAACAGCTACACGATAACAGTCCCTAATTTTGAACTGATAGACTAGAAGGAAGGCAGCTAGTGATCAACACCTACTGCCATCTCTTGGGCTACTTTTATCTGACACCTAATAATATAATTTTACTGTCCCTTTCATAGCGCACCTAGGGCCTTAAAGTTTTTACAGAAGCGGTATGCAAACCAACAATATCCGGATTCACAGTATGAGGATAAAGTAGTATGATTTTATACACTTACTGAACATTAAACGGTAATTTAATGTAATTCACATTATTATTAATCGGATATTACTTGGTCTTTATGTGTTAGTTGTTTAAACACAAAGCTATTGAAACTCGATTGTTAGCGTGGTGAGCCATCAGACTTCTAGCCAAGCCAGCGGGGGTGGATTTTATTTCAATGTAAGGAAAATTTTCAGCCTTATTTTAACTGCCTGATAAATACTATGGTTAAAAAGAAATGATACACATTGTATAGTTCTAATTGTAAAATATACGTAATGTATAATCCATTAAAACGCCTTCTCGACCTCATTTGAGAAGTTGATTTTGGAAAATCGATTAATTCTAAAATTTGCAATTTTATCCATAAAAATGGATATTATAATTCTTATCTGAGTTACCCCATTAACAACAGACGTATTTAGTCGCAACATCTCTGAAAGATGTGAAGAATTGCTGCATTGAGTTATCTTAATTCTAGCCTACAGGTGTCAGTTAAGCATCGATAAGGTTCGTTACAAACCTGTTAGACTAGCCTCTGATAGTTAAGTAGGGTTTTTTTTTGAAGCGTCTACTACAGCTTCAGTTGTATTCCAACTTATAAATATTAGTTTCACTGATATATATATACGTTGCACTATTATGCAACGCAATATTAAATCATGAGCAAAAAATGCAAAACAAAACTGAGCAACTGATTTTAAAATTTGGAAACAATAGCCAGTTTAATTCACACAGTTGCAACTATATACTCTTGAAAAATCATCCAAAACGTCGAGTGTAGTTAATATATGATTTAAATGTTGAATTTCAATAATGAGTGATTATACTGTTTACCAGTGTGTTCAATATTGATAAACCTAAACACACTGTTAGTACTGATGAGTTTTAACAATGAGTGATTATTCTGTTTACCAGTGTGTTCAATATTGATAAACCTAAACACACTGTTAGTACTGATGAGTTTTAACAATGAGTGATTATACTGTTTACCAGTGTGTTCAATATTGATAAACCTAAACACACTGTTAGTACTGGTGAGTTTTAACAATCAGTGATTATACTGTTT
>NW_013665932.1:276581-280791 GCF_000517525.1 Limulus polyphemus
GTGTTGGGCAGAGCACAGATAGCCCATTGTGTAGCTTTGTGCTTAATTACAAACAATCAAAAATCCTGTTTATAACAACTCGAGAGAAACAAGAATCAGAAACAAGTGAGATTTGTAAATAACCTAACTCTAACGATAAGACTAAGTAAGCTATAAAAGAGCGGATAAATATGGTCACACAAACTCAACCTGGAGCAAAGAGAACTGCGCGTAGTTAACAAGCTAGCTTCTCTATCATAAAGTTTTTATTTTCCTTCTGTACTACTTATGTGTATACTTTTCTTGTTGTTGTTGTTGCCGTAATTAAAGAGAATCTCGAAAAAAAGTCATTTTAGTTCTTAATACATGCATAGGAGTTATTATGTTGTATTATGTTTTGTAACTTTGCAAAACGTTCACATTCTCTTCTACTCGACAAGAACTAGATTTGTAATTTGGTAATTATGTATTAATGAATTCAAGAAACATTTAGATAACTGGATGCTATATGGGTTAGTCGTGGCCTAGTGGTTATCGTTCCTCACTATGGGTCCATAGGTCTGTGGTTGACGATCGTAACCACAAAAATAAAATAAAAAAGCGCTCTCTGATTAATATTGTAAGTGCGCTAACTTTGGGGCTGTGGGGGCTTTATAAGATTGACTTTCAACCCCCACTATTTTACTAGAGTAGCCCAAGAGTTGACGATGGATACTGTTGACTAGCTGCCTTCCATTTAGTGTATCATTTCAGAATTAGCGCTAGTTAATGCAGATATCCCTTGATTAGCTTTGCCCGAGTCTCCAAAACAAAACAAATTGGTGCTATAATCGAAACGTTTCACCTAAAATTCCTACAAATCACCGTTTTCTCTCAGCTCCGTCCAATGTCTCTGTTTCAGATGCTTCACATACGTATCCCGTTAATTTCAATGTGTTCTTGTGAGGAACTTGGCTGAACCAATTTCGAATAATTTTGACATAGGAAGATAGATAGCCCCCCCCCCAGCCCAATAAAAAGATCGAGTTTAAGTAGATAAGAAACAACGTCAATGATTGGTTTGTTTTAGATTTACACGGGATTTATTTGCGATAGCCCTCCCCACCCCCCACCCCTCACCTCTAATTTATCAGTAATAGATTAGAGGAAAGGCATCTAATTAACAGCACCTATCGTCAACTATTGGGCTATTCTTTTACCAACGAATAGTGGAATTGACCGTCACATGAATGATTCAAGTTTTGCAACCATTTCAATTTTATATCATGAATGAAGACTCACAACTGAGTGAAAGCGGTCAATAGCAAAGCAAATGAAGTGACAAACAAAAGTGCCGTTTAATATTACGCGTAGCAAGTGTACCTTTGTGTCGGACGGACGGTTCATGTTCTACGACTCAAAATAGTAGAAGGGGTGGCTCATAACATAAATTTTTACGCCCTTTAATGCCAGTACTTTTTCTAGTATATTAATATACTGATTTGAATAATAATAAAAAACATTCCGAACTTACAAACTGGATGGTAAAACAAATCACAAACAAATTCAGTTCTTTCCAAATAAATAACCTCTGTCACTTCACAACTTTGCTAATGTAATGTTATGCCTTAACTGGGTCATCTACTTTAAAAGCAATGTAATATGGAACTTTTCTCATGTAGTTTCATGTTGTTGATTTTGGGGTTGGATAATCCAAATGACAATGAAAACTTGCCAAGTGCCAAAAGTAACGACTTACTTAGGCTCTATTCCGTGTAAGTCTCGTGTGAAAACATACCTTCGGATGTTTGCTTTTGTAACAATACGTGTAAAATATGTCTATTGATGTACGTCATAGCTAACTATCCTTTCCATTTCACTTTTTAAATGTTTTATTTTATAAACATATCATAAAAACCTATTATTAAGACAGGAAAATAACGAGACTCTTCACCTATTCTTGCTAATTGAGGTTCACGAAGGGAACACCAAGATTTTTGCATTCATTCACAGGGTCAAACATTATTCGTACCCCCCACCTTCTCTTTTTTCTAAGAAATGGGGTGTCAAATGAAGCACATTTCTTCGACCCGGTCCTGTTCGTGCTATACTACACGGAGAAAACTCTGATTGGATGTTTTAGACATGTAAGTGACGTGTACAGGCCAGTTATGAGAAACGGTACCCATGCAAGATCTCCCGTAGGTGAGGCACGAGGGCCACGGTGCTTATAGTGACAGACGAACTCGCAGACAACAAATAGTTGGGTGTCTGTTTGCTCAAGTTCAATCCCAGAAATACGTACGTCTCTATTGCGGTTCGTGATCTATTCATATCAGTATAGTAAAAGAATGCATGCCTATGTAATGGATTAGTGATAGTTTCAGGTGTTTTCAAAAAAAGATTGGATTATCCTTTAATATGGACCGTTTTCCCATAAGCTGTGGGTTTTCTGAGCAAAGTTCCTCTGATGTCCAACTTCTCAATGAAGACTCTTGTCCGTCCGAAGCTGCTGACATTACTTTAACTGAGAGCCCCAAAACGTCTTCATCAGTTTCAGTGGGAAGCCCTAATGTAGTGACACTGGGCGCCCCAAGTTCATCGGAAGATACTACGAGCAATCCTCAAGTTTTTACATTTTTATCAGAACAGCAAACAGACAAGCTAAGCGAAACCTCTTTTATCAAATTATCTTTCGAATGTGAAAATTATTATTTAAGCAGGTTTAGGAGAACGGATTTTAGTGGTTGCGCCAAACTATCGAATGACAGTGATGTTTCTGTGATCGAGCCTAACAGACCCGTCCAGCCGAGGAAAAACCGTAGTAGAGTGTCTCCTCATCCGACAGCGATACGAAAGCGCCGACTAGCCGCTAACGCCCGTGAACGACGCCGCATGAACAGCCTCAACATTGCCTTCGACCGACTGCGAGAAGTGGTTCCTTCGATTGGAAACGACAGAAAACTGTCTAAATATGATACACTGCAGATGGCTCAGAGCTACATCACAGCTTTAAGTGAACTGCTCAACAAATAATTAGAGATTGCACGTACAACTTTTATCTAGCAAATAAGTATTTTGTGTTTAATTTGTTCAGTAATTATTCTTACCTGGTGTTTGTCGGACGCTTCAAAGTTGTTGTTGTTGTGTTTTTTTTTAACATGTACATCGCAAGATCGAGTGGATTCAATACCTTTAAAAACTTTTGTTGTTGTTCTTGATGACTAATGTTAGCCTGTTTAAAACTTAGAAACAACAGAACTTTTGAAAATTTGTTTTGTCGAGCTGCCTGGCAACAGAAGAGCGTGCTTTTTCGCTCAAAAGATTTGATACTCATTAGAAACTGGCTCTTTCGCTTAAATTGCTTTTTATTGTATATTTTACAACGTATATGAGTTGTTACTGAAATACGCGTGAATATGTTTATTAAAATATTATAGTGAGTAATAAGGATTATGTTTTTATGATCCTAAAGAGCACGTATACTATAGTATGTAAGAAAACCAAAGTCGTTATGTAAATGTAACTGTATATCATGAACCACACTAGTGGTTCATAATATGGATCGCAAGGAATTGTACAAAACTCTAATAGAACGTTTGGGCAAAAAGCACCTTAAACAGTAAATATTCAGTTCAAACAACACTTTAAAACATTTACTATTAACTGCTAATGCTGTATACACATAAAGATGCACACAATCCGTTTACCACTTCCCGTTTATAAGTTTTGTTATTATTATTCTCTTGCCAGCCTACAACAAAAACGACTTGGTATATTGCACCCAAATGTTTTCTAGAATAATAAATAAGGTACTGCGAAGGTCGTTGGAGTATCGAAAAGTCGATTTCTTTCTTTTGCATCTTACACAAGTTAAAAACATCATAATTCTAGAAGTTCAGATTAAAGTACAGGGTGAAACAGGAATAACCTGTAAATAATAGATAAACATTAGATGACTGTAACATGTAGAATACTCAATGCTTTGTACACTATACAATCGGTGTCTTTAGGGAGCCAACCCCTATAATATATTTAAAGTGAAGGAGTAAAACAAAAATAACACACATAATATTAAGTTTTATTACACATTTGTAGAATAATTACTTTAAAAGACAAGAAGGTTTATTTAAAGTGATTTTCTAGACGTATATGTTTTATTTGAAAAGGCTGCTTTTCTACTAGTAAAATTTTATACATACTTAGTAGAGGTTGTGTCTTAGTCTAGGTATATATTTGCCCATTGCTATTC
>NW_013665932.1:281791-294147 GCF_000517525.1 Limulus polyphemus
AAGTGATTTTCTAGACGTATATGTTTTATTTGAAAAGGCTGCTTTTCTACTAGTAAAATTTTATACATACTTAGTAGAGGTTGTGTCTTAGTCTAGGTATATATTTGCCCATTGCTATTCATTATATATAGAGAACTTAGTTACACAGAAACTATAAATGCTCACTATATTCTCAAACAAATATCCATGATAATCTCCAGCTGCAGCTTAACATTTTACATCTCGAACTAATGCGATCAAATAGTCAATAGTTACAGTAAATCATCACGAACCATATCAACTAGATACTAGCTATGTTTATTATCATTACAATGTATAAGGTTAGTTACCATACTAAGTAATCCTTTGCCCATAGTTGAGCATAAAAAAGTCAATAAACAAGATAAATAAAAAATTGGGACTTTAAAAACCTGCAAATATACATCGTAGGAAAAGTAAGCAAACAAGGCTGGAGATACTGTAGACGTTATTTACTCAAACTACAAATCCCTGTTTTAACTCCACTAAATGTAATTCTAGGTAGCAGCATGGAGCGAAAATAGGGGTTTTTAGTTTGAGTAAATAATGTCTACAGTATCTCTAGCCTTGTTTGCTTAATTTTTTTACGATCCATATTTACAGGTTTCTAAATCCCCAATTTTTTTATTTATCTTGTATACGCAGCATGCTTCTTCCAGACTATTTTATCTTTACATTTGTGAGTTGGGATAAAAATTATTTCCAGGTAGACATATCTTCTAAAATTTAGGTACTTCAGACAACGACTTTGATTTGACAATCAATGTACTATTTATTTTAATAAAGCATAAATATATAACACATTCAATCGCACAATATATAGCACGTGTGATCTTAGAGTCTATTAACAAACCATAAATATTTATAAATTAACGTTTTTCTACACTGATCGCCTACAGTTATTTTCAACACTGTAAGAACCACACGGTTTTAACTCATTCCGATTTTACAACAAGCGATTTACATTTTTTCTCACAACTCCGAGTAAAAAAAACCTTGACCGTATTTCTTTCACGGCTTGGCCGTATATTTTCCGAAGTATTAATCATGTTAAATTTAGATAATTGATAATAAATCTATCATTTTTTCCTTCCACATCTTTGAAATCTACGAAACTTGTATCTCATTTCCCTCCTCCTGCTAGATTACAAAAATCTACTGTTCCAATTTGATTCAAAACAAAGTCAGTTTCTATTAAACGATTAAAATTTAAGGAGAAAATAAACCACTAGTAATAATATAGCAGTTAACAATAAGCAATGACAACTCACGCGTGTATTTTCAAGACAAATACGTTTACCACTTTTGTATCTTTGTCTCTTAATACAGGTTTGTTCAGTGTGATAAATATCTTATTAGAAGGAAACCGGAATCAAACGATGTCTAGAGATGCAGTCCATCAAAATACTCGAAACTTTCTATTATCATGAAGTACGTTAACGTAACACGCACAAAAATTTCTAATTAACACATCTTCAGATACAAACCGCGCGTTCAACTCCTCATCTGTTTCGTGATACCCTAACTAAAGACAACTCAGAGAAAGTCGGTTAAAAACCTTCTTTGTTGTCTTTCCCTTTTTTATTGAATTATCTCCGTTTACCTTTGGCTTATGAAGAGTCAACCACGTAATGATTGATCGCAATCAAAAGTTTGTTTTCTTAAGAATATGTTCATAAAATTGACAGTGTGGAAATCTGCAAACAGTCTTCGGTAATTTTGTTCATTTTAATGTAGAACTGCACAATAGGCTATCTACGCTGTGTTCACTGCGGGGATCGAACTCCGATTTGTAGTATCATAAGCCCTGAAGCTTACCGCTGAGCCATTGGAGAGGATATGTGGCAGTACGTAGTACGTTTTGCCTTATCTGTTTGGATACGCCCCCCAGTGGCACAGCGGTATGCCTGCGGATTTACAACGCTAGAAACCGGGTTTCGATACCCGTGGTGGGCAGAGCACAGATAACCCATTGTGTAGCTTTGTACTTAACTACAAAGAAACTGTTTGGATACTGGTGCTCTTTTCGAGCTTAAGTTGTTCATAGGTCGTTTTAAGTTTTGAAAAAAACGTGAAAATAGAATTTCCAGGCAAAATTACAAATATGTTTTGGAATTAACTGTTAATTGACAAGTTAAAAAAATAATAACTTCCCGATACTAACTATGAACTAAAGTTGGCAAAATAAATTCCAAAAGTGACACCTTTGTCAGCTCTGATATTTAAAATATTGTTGACAAAAAGAAGCATAATTTAAAATATATTTAATATCGGTCTTTTTTTTTCTTTTTTTTTACACATAATCTACATAATAACATGTTTACTAACACTGGTGGCGTAGCGGTAAACCTGAGGGCTTATAACGCTAAAAACCGGATTTCGATACCTGTGGTGGGTACTACACGACAAAATGGACAAAGCAACAGTATATTTCTCCTGAATACCTGTTTATCAGAAAAATTCAAAATTATAACTTGACTTGTTTCATTTATCAAAACATAACAGATGATGCATTTTCGCAAGTCTTGAAACAGTGTTGCTTGTACAATACACACACACACACAACACACACACACACACATACACTGCTGCCATCTGTCGTAGAGGAGAGTAAATAATAGTGATTGAGGCCATTATTTCACACGAAGTAATAACAGCGTGGGTCTAAATTGCAATTTTGCAATTGCAAATTTACAATTTTTCACCATTACTATTAGACACAAGGGTATCTCCAGAGAAGGGAGTGGTTCAGGGAGGATGAAAGAGTAACCCCCTTTTTGGACTACAAATAAACATTGATTCCAGCAAAACCAAAACCCTTAGTACACCCAACCATAGCATGTTCATATTTACTGAACAGCTGACGGTCCTGTTTCCCAGGTCAACGTGAATGAGCAAGTACCATATGGTTCTATACTGTATTGACCAGGCAAACGTCATACTGTACAATTACTATCTGGCTAGAATAAATCTTTCATATTTGCAGCATGGCCTGGTGGTTAAGGCGTTCGACTCGCAATTTGAGAGTCGTGGGTTCAAATACCCGTCACTCAACCCCCCTCTTTCCGCCGTGGTACGTTGGGATGTGTCAGTCAATCCCACTATTCGTTAGTAAAAGAGTAGCCCAAGAGTTGGCGTTTTTGGTATTGACTAGCTGCCTCCCCTCTAGTCTATCAATGCTAAATTAGAGACGGCTAGCGCGGATATCCCTCGTGTAGCTTTGCGCGAAATTCAAAACAAACCAAACAAGCCATATTTGCATTTACGCTATGGAACTAAATACACTTCAGAAGGCTGTGGTTATTTGTTTACATCTACATACTTCTAGTTAGTTCGACACAGTACATTACGGTGCTTCCATGTGCCCCACCGGTGGTCACAGACAATTATGTTTCAAAACCAAATTTCTCTTGTGGCATACGAGTATGGGACACTGTGACTGCTCCTCTGCACCTTTTGTATGTTTGATTTTATTTATATTTAATGTATTATGTGGCAGCCAACGCGTTAAACTGAAGGATTCAAATTATAGTGTGTCTACCTACCAAGCTTAATCCTTCCGTTATAGGTTTTATCTGCATCAGGTTTTAGTAGGTTCTCACTTGGCACAGTTCGAACATTGTTACGAGCTATGATTAATATTTACTTCTGATCAAAATAAGCTACCTAGATATATTAGAACTAATAGTTAACCCAGTAATCAATATAGCTAACTTAATATGCCGTTTTTACTTACAACGATTAGAATGCATTGTTTCATCATTTGGAGACCTTGCTCTCAGCGATATTTTCGACCATAATCCCAATATCTCAAGAGGCTCAAAAATATAATAACAAAAAATAAAATATTAAACATTCTACCAATACTGCTAAAGAAAATAACACAAGCAAGTGTTAATTGTGTTTATTAAACACCTGTGCCCCTCATTTATGCTATACTGTATGTTCAAGTCACTCAATTTGATGGTGTCGCACCTGTCCACAAGATTGTTGGGGATTTTTTGGTATACGAGTGACTTTTGACCCATGACCGTCAAAAGCTAATCAGGTCTAGAACTTTGTATGTAGCCCCTATTGTATAAGTTGCGTAAAAATATATATCCATCTTATCGTGAGATATTTGATCCACAAGAATGTGGGGGATTTTTGGTATGCCAGTGACCTTTGACCCATGACCGTCAAAAGCTAATCAGGTTTAGGACTTTGTATGTAGCCCCTATTGTATAAGTTGCGTAAAGATCTATCCATCTAATCGTGAGATATTCGGCCCACAAAATATGGGCGAATAATCAATATGCCCCGTTCTGCGATGCATCGCAGTGGGGGCATAAAAAATAATATAGTATACCTTAGTTAGGAATACATAAACACTAAGCTGAGTGCGACTACTTTTCCTCTGACCCTGCAAAATAGGGTGTTATTACCTTTATACAGGTTATCAAATTTTACTCATTATTTAAGAATTTGGAACTTATTAACAACGTATATATATATATATATATATATATATCAACAATACCAACATAGCCATTAAACTACGAAATCCGGAGAAAAAAGAAAAGCTAACAGTTTCATGGTACACAAGTAAAATCACCTGGAAGTTATTCAAATGTTTTTTCAACTTTGATTGTCAATCTCCTGACGTAAGTTGAATTCTCGAATCTCATAAACCCCAGTATAATACTTGATTGCATTATGTCCACTTTCAATTTGAACTTCACACAAAATACTGAGATCCTTTTTGTTCCTACAAACTAATGTTAAATCGAAGGTAATTTTCATCTGTTTGTCTACTGTTATATTGTAATGTATATTTTATTGGGTTCTTTTTTAGAATATAGATTACTAATTAAACACTTACGCACAGTTTAAAAAGTATAGAACAAAAAACAATGTTCTTGGATCAACGTTAACCTGGATTGTTTGTTTGTAATTAAGCACAAAGCTACACAATGGGCTATCTGTGCTCTGCCTACCACGGGTATCGAAACCCGGACTCTATTCTTGTAAGTCCTCAGACATACCGCTGTGCCACTGGGGGGGGGGGGGCGTTAACCTGGAAGTTTATTTTACATCCGTATGCCGCAAAAAATAAATAAGATATATTACGAAGATAAATCTCCAATAAATGCCCTGAATTTCAAACTAATCCAAACTTATTCCCACACATAACAAATCATTAGTTTACCCCAAACCCACTTCAATCCATAAACACTATGTTCTGCAGTTGTACTTCATGGCTAAGGAATGAGATCAACCCTCTGCTGGCTCGCCAGGCTGGAATAAAATAACAGTGGCAAAAAAAGTACTTCATTGGAAACTAATTCGTGTTAAAAATCAACATATAAATATTATTAAATAAAGAACTGCAGTGATCCAGGCAATAAAATGTTTACAAAATATCCCTTTTCAACTTTTTATTAAACTGCTCACTGTAATTTAAATATGAAGCTGTAAACACATTTTTCTGCTTAGCTATATCACTTTTTTCATTTTAATTAATATGTATTTCGCTCATTTCGTTTTGAAATACGGGCTTAAATATACCATATTAAATCATCTGGTCAGTGTCTGGTAAAATTTAAATCAATAAGATATCGGATTTTATGTAAATTCTGAGTTTCGAGTACAGTACATTAAGTTTAGTTCTTGTTCTGTATAAAAAAAAGACCATTTAACCCTCCTTTAAGTCTTCTTTGTACACGTAATCAAATGTGACAACTTTGTAATTAATCCAACCAAGTTTGAACTGGTAAGGCATAGGAAAGATATGAACCTATTAGACACATGGAACTAATATGAAGATGATACTTTGTCCAAATAACTGACTTATGAAACAAGAATATCGCATTTCAGCTTGTTATATTTGGAACTTCTAAGAGTTAAATATTGTTCATGCTTTGAAATCTGAGAACCTATCAACTTGTTTACATCATATCTGGACTATACAATAAGGATAAACTATATGTGTGAAAACTATATGTGTGATTGTAATCTATACAATGTGTGTATATTTGTGTGTGTGTGAAAAAAGGGAGAAACTGTATATTAGTATAGATATTTAAACTCGGAAATAAATTTAAAATGGCTTTATGTGGTGAATATTTTTTGTTGTTGTTGACTGAGTGAGAAGAAAAACTTAAATAAGTGATAATAAAGAATAAATTGACACGTCTAAATAAAATACAAAAAAGTTTTCATTTAGACGAGTAACCTTATTTTTAATTATCATTTATCCAAGTTTATATTTTATTTTTATTTTTGTTATTGCTCTGCAATGAATGTAAATTAATCGTAGCACGAAATGAATTTGTCATTCTTCATACCAATAACAATACTAGAGAAATTGAATAAAATATTACGAAATTTGTCTGTTTTTGTTTTTCATTCCAATCAGTAAACGCCGAAACATTGCAAATTATTTAATACACACACTCATATCCACATACATATATATTTAACTTAATTATAAAGGACAAGGCCTACCAAGGCTGTGTGTTATTCTATTCAGAAGCCTGGTTTTTAATAACTAAATAAAAAGTTCCCTGCACGAGACACTAAGTGCTCTTTTAACTTGCAGGGCCTTCCTTTTACGTGTTTTTATTTTAACAGGTATTGAGAAAGTGTCAGATCACGTTACCAGCGTTACTAGATCCACCCTTAGGCTTCTTCTCAGCGGTGGTCTTAAGTATTCTGATGTTTCGTAAGAGGTTGGCTTATGGCGAAAGAAATCCATCCTATTGAAAATATTTGACTAGGAAACCCGAGTACTTCTCAAAAAATTTAACTCCTCTCGAACAACTGAAAAGAAACCCTACACTTCCACAGCTAAACTTCCACAGTCGGTTAAAGAGAAAGAAAACAGTATGTACGTTGGCTTTTATTAAATTGTTTAACAGAAGTCACATGTGATAGAGGGCGTTCAATAAAGATAGAGACTTCCACAGTCGGTTAAAGAGAAAGAAAACAGTATGTACGTTGGCTTTTATTAAATTGTTTAACAGAAGTCACATGTGATAGAGGTCGTTCAATAAAGATAGAGACTTCCACAGTCGGTTAAAGAGAAAGAAAACAGTATGTACGTATGTGATAGAGGGCGTTCAATAAAGATAGCGTAGATGTCTTTTACAAATACATATGATACATTTTGTGTATTTTTATTAATATCAAATACCCTCTTTCACACGTAATTTCTATTGAAGCAATTTAAAAGCCGGCTTACATTCTACTCCCTTTTCCTTTTGCCAATTGAGGAAGCTTTATTGAACGTCTTGCTTTTAAATTTCTTTTTCAGTTTTTCAAGAGGAGCTGAAGATTTTGTTTGTGTTTTTCTTGTCAGAAGTACATTCTATTAAACTAAAGAAATAGAAATCTAAACAAGACATTTTCAATCGTACAGGATTTACTCATAAAGAGAGGGAAGAAATTACTTCCCCCAGTGATCAGGGCACGCATCCCTGATTTATTCGGTATGTTTTTGAGGGTGTTCGTTTGTTTGTTTTTTAAGTTAAGCACAAAGCTACACAATAGGCTATCTGTGCTCTGCCCACCACGGGTATCGAAACCCGGATTCTAGCGTTGTAAGTCCGCAGACATGCCGCTGTGCTACTGGGGGGCAAGGATGTTCGACAGTAGGGACATCAGCAATAAAGCAGAGTGGAAAAAATAGCAGACAAAAAGTGACATCCATAATACTGACGCTAATAAGAATGATATTACTACTAACTCAGATTGGGAAAAAATACTCTATTGGGCTTGTGTGAAAATCATAAAATTGCTATTTTTCTATATTTTTATTCTTGAAATGACCTTAGTGGCTCAGCTAGTCAACAGCATACACCGCCAACTCTTTGGCTACTCTAATCAAGTTGTGGGTTTTTACTGCCACCACTATAATGCACCTACGGTGCCAAAGTGTGAGGAGAGACTTTGCATCGACGGGACGCGAACAACAGATCTTCGGCACGCTAGACACTTGTAAACACTTGGCAATTTTCCGAGGGAAAAGTTACTGTTTTATTGCTCGATTATTCAAGAACAGCTAATAACTGATTTAAGAAAATTTGAAAACAAACATAACTAAGTTGAAATCAAAGTTTTTGGAAAAGTTTATACATAGAATAACTGAATAAAAAGTAACCTGTGTTTAGAATTCTATGATGATATTTCTAGATCCACATTTCCAATCATTTTTACTTTTATTTTATGCACTTCTAAATATATTCTACAGTTATGAATAAGTCTCAGTATGTTCGTGATAATTTTTCTCTTCTATTCTACAGTCTGTTTTAATTATATCTTTAGAATTGTTTACCTTATTTCAAATATTTAGCAATAAGTAACCAGGCGATTTTTCTCTTGTATTCAAATATGTACTTTATTTATGCCTTTATTTTATTTTGTTTCATGTAGCTAAGAATGAGTCTTCATTTCTTTATGATAATTGCTCTCGTGTAATTAGTTCAATTCTATTTTTATTTATTATATATTTTTCTTCTCAGGCTGGTTTTTAGAAAATAAGACTTTACACAAAAACCTGTACTTTAGTAAATTATGGCATTAAAAATGTGAACATTACGTCTCCAAATGCAGTTTTAGTATATTTAATTATCAACAATTTCGTATCGCTGGAATTACAGAAGCAAAATGCTTTAAATGTTTAATATCCCACTATTCGTTGGTGAAAGAGTAGCCCAAGAGTTGGCGGTAGAGGTGATGACTAGCTGCCTTCCCTCTAGTCCTTCACTGCTAAATTTGAGACGGCTAACGCAGATAGCTCTCGTGTAGCTTTGCACAAAATTCAAAACAAACCAAAACCAAACTCTGACCTGGCCGTTTAACCAGTCACATGCATAAGGGGCAGTTTAGGTGAACAAACATTTTCGATGTAGAAGTAAATTATTATCATAGTCCAAGTTTTTATCCAAATCGTTTTTATAAACGATGCTTGGATGTTTTGAAGCTTAAGCTAAACCCCTTCTTGAGTTAGTACTCGTATTGTTTATGACTTTAGTTAATTATGAACTTAATGTTAAAACTAATGTGAGAGTTATAAAGTTTGTTGTCATTAAGCTCCTTTCGAAAACTAAAACCTGTACTGAAAAAAGTTTACAGGCGAGACAATATATATTATGTTATAAACCCATTAAAAGTAATAATATTAAAATCCCGCGTTTGAAAATTTATTCAATCTTTCTTCCTCTTCCTCCCCTCGGTGGCTCAGCGGTAATCTCGAGGCTTGTAGCGTTAAAATTTGGGGCTCGATACCGGCGGCAGGCACCACGCAGATGCTCTAAAAGAAACAAACGATTCAGATGAGATATAAAGCGGTCTATTGTACACTCGAGAACGTGGAAACGTTAGGATTGGTTTGACAATAAAAGTAACGCAGTGCCCCGACAGCTATAGCCAGATCGTGGCCCATAGATACGCCATAAGCTCTACCCCGCGTTCACCGATCTTCACATAAATATAAATGAATGTGCAGACAGTTTTTTATGACTTTCAAAGAGACTCATTTCAGTTTCAGCTTTTCCTTTATATAGTTTAACATCATAATAAATGAATACGTGGTTTTGAGACATTCACACCTAAAGTAATCTTGAATGTGAATGCACAGCCTAAAAGTTTCCGCCTATGAAAAGCCATTTTCTTGTTCAGGTAGTTTTTTTTCTCCCCATCAGCAGATTTAAAAAAACATTCTTTTCACACACCTTCTTACAAGGCATAAATGTGAAATCATTAAAACTGTATATCTAGGCTATATGTATTTCAGAATAACAAGCGAAGGTTCCTGGTAGCAAATTTGTTTTTTTTTCTTTCTCTCTCTCTCTCTCTGGGGGTCAGAATAATTATGTTGATGGGAACGGGAGGAATGAGTAATGATATGATCGCATTGTTTACGGAGGTTATCACGAAACAGTGATAAAAGACCAAAAGTAACCCGACTTTTGTGCCAACTTGGTTTGAAGTTCTTTGCTTTTCTGCCGCCCTTGCATGGTTGAGAGATACTTTTATATAAATGGATAAAATGGTGTGAACGTATACGGTAGTAATAAATTACATATTATTATGTTGGAATATAAAAATTGCATCACAAAAGAATTGTTTCAAATATATGCAATACCTTTAATACACTACTAGTCACATAAAAATTTTAGCTTGGACTGTTATGCGTCATTACTGTTATAGAGTTTTACTTGTATTTTAAACATTTGGACAAACATATATAACAATACAACAATAATAGCACAATAAGCCAACAAGGCCGTTGATGCGCTGTTAGAGTGACGGTCAAATCCCGAGATTTCACGATGGGTGCTGTTCATTATCTCCCTTCCCTTTCATTACATCAAAGGCCCGGCATGGCCAGGTGGTTAGGGCGCTCGACTCGCAATTTGAGGGTCGCGGGTTCGAATCCCCGTCACACCACGAGGGCTATCTGCGCTAGCCGTCCGTAATTTAGCAGTGTAAGACAAGAGGGAAAGAAGCTAGTCATCACTACCCACCGCCAACTCTTTTACCAACGAATAGTGGAATTGACCGTCACATTATAATGCCCCCACGGCTGTAAGGGCAAGCATGTTTCAGCTTTGCGCGAAATTCAAAACAAACAAACGCTTAGAGTAGCTTCAAGAGAAATAAGCAGCCCCCCCCCTCGCACATCGACCGCAAAGCCTCTGTTTGAAACGTTTTTGTTAATTCTGTTTTTATTTCCACTTCCATAATTGTTTTCGTTCGAAAAATACATGCTCATACATGAGAGTGACAGACGACTTGCTTCAAACAGCAAACTCTTAAAGGCCCTACTATAAATAGTTGTATTCCAATTACCGTACATAGGTTTAAATAGAGCTTAAATCATACTTCGCTTTAAACTGATAGATGGTCCAACTGTTAGTATAGAAAAGAAGTAGCTCAACATCGTGAATGGCTGGGGACCCCTGTCTAAAAAAAACAGTGGAATAAGTCTTTGTTTGTTTGAATAGAGTTGTTTAAATATTTGTTTAACAACAAGTAAAAACTTGGAATGATCTATCCTTTCATTGGGGGTGTGTCTGTGAGCCAGCCTAGTTTCGAAGAATTCCACTCCTCCTCAGTGACTCTGGACACTTCCACCAACGAAATATCCGACCAAACCAAACCTTTATAGTAGTGAGGTATCGAGGTATTGTGAGTGTAAAACACTTAAATACACCATTTCGATCTTTGTGTGTTTATTCATTGTTAAGCGCAAAGCCACACGATGAGTTTTTTGCGCTCTGCCCATCGCAAGAATGTATGTAACTTAAGTTAAATCTATTTATTGCCCACATCATTAAAACTCAAATAATTTTTTGTTTGTTTGTTTTAGAGCAAAGCCACATTGCTGTGTCAACCGCGGAGAATCGAATCCCGGATTTTGGCGCTGTAAGTCCCTAAACTTACCACTTTCAAAATATTTTACAGTCGAGAATTGAGCTGTGCACGATAGTAAGGTTGTGAGCGGAGCTGATTAATGAAGCCTGATTACTAGCTTGTGTAGATGGGGAAAATAATTTTGCTGAAACAAAGATAGATCGCCATGTAGTAACAAAATATGTGGTGTACAGTGTTGTACATCCAAAGTAGATTCTGACAAAAACGGGGAGCGGATAGCAGTGACCGCCTGACTGGACACTGGAACTTTGTTGATCCTATTTTTAGATTTTTCATACAAGGGTAAACTTTCAGAATAGGTCTTGATCCCTCAACAGTCCACTAGTTGCCAGACGTCGCCTACACCACGCGCCACATCCTTCGTGCGACACGAGCCGATCACATGTCCGGTTAACATTGACCGCTATCTATTCACCGCATGTGTTATTTGAAAAGCAGCTCTGAATGAAATAAACCAGGTTAAACGCTAAAACACAGGATTTTCACATGACCGGACGCACAGCTATATACAACATCAATTTAAATTTATCATAATTACTGTAGATTGATTATAAAGCTGCAGTTTTTAGCTGAATTTTAATACGGATTACATTGTCTAGCGTCTCATGAAGCACGTAACAATATACCGACCTGAAACAATGACATTTCACCGGGACGCACAGCTATATACAACATCAATTTAAATTTATCATAATTACTGTAGATTGATTATAAAGCTGCAGTTTTTAGCTGAATTTTAATACGGATTACATTATCTAGCGTCTCATAAAGCACGTAACAATATACCGACCTGAAACAATGACATTTCACAGAGCACACATGTCAAGCAAACTAACAAAACATGACTTTGTTGTCGTTTCCTGAAGGTCAAATTATGTGCGGTGGGGGGGGGGGCAGTTTCGGGGTAACTTATGCGCATA
>NW_013665932.1:295147-304177 GCF_000517525.1 Limulus polyphemus
TAGTGCTCTGTGAAGTACAAATTAGTTAGCATAAATCAGTTAAATGACGAAAAATTAGGTGTCTATTTAATTGTGACCACTCAGTGTAATGCCTTATGCGAACGAAGCGTAATCTATTGATCAACGGTTTGTGTGGCATTATATCAAAATAAGAATTATATTAATTTTTAACATTCTTTCTTTATTGGCCTAGCAGTTAGTGCGCTCGACTCACAACCAGCATACCGCGGGATCGAAACCTGCCGTCGAATAGGAGTTTCCAGTTAAATGATATAACGGAATTTCAGCCGCACACTTTATGTGCTTCAAGCCGCTGACAATGAGGCCTTTCGCTCAATACCAGCGCGCTCGCCATGGATTCATACAAATAGCGTTTCGGCCTCATCTTTGAGTTTGAGTTTTGCATGCTCAGCCGAACTTTTGAGTCAAGCAAAGCAAATGTGTGCGGTCGAGAAGATAGTACATTCTTTCTATTAGAAACTCGCATAGAGCATAGGGCCAGTAAAGAAACACCTCTTCGAAATTATTATCAATCTTATTGCGTTACAATAATGTTGGTTGTCAACCTAACGTACATGTAGATCCTGTTGTGATTAAACTGTGGCCTATTACAAAAATCTTGTTTGTTTAATTCCTATAAAACCATTCTTTAATATACACGGTTACTTACTTAATACGATCAAATAGTAATCCTTCCGTATCAGAACCAGCGACAAAATGCTCCACTATTAATTCTAAACCATGGCCTGAATCGTTATTTAGGTGAAAAATATTTTCTTTATATTTCCATAAAATTAATGTACTATTTCTAGTCTCTCCTATTTTAAAACTATGGTTGAAATATGGATTTCTTCAAAGTTATACTGGGTCGAAGATTTAAAAATGCTCACCTCCTCGCTAAAACCTGTAATCTCATACGACCTTATCCACTAGCTATTTGTATTTATACTTTTGTCCCTTTTTGTTTTAAGCGCAAAGCTTCAGAGTGGGCTAACTGTCATTCAATCATCGCAGCTTTAGTTCCAATCACGCTCACAGCTGATCACCGCGGGAAGGGATGCGTTTATATAAAACTAAATTAATAAGCGAAAAATCTTTAAAACCCCATTGTTTGTGCTTATGTTTTTTATCTTATTTTAGTCAATATATGTCAACCAATTTTCGAGTTTTCGATTTGTTAGAAAATTCCTGATAAGTCATCAATGCTGCCCTCTGTTGTTTATATTTTTATCAATTACTTTTATCAACTGCAATATAAATATATACTTAAGCGAGATAATGAAAAAAAATCTGAGGATAAATTGTTTCATTTTGATGAAAGTATAATGTTGAGATCTAGTAATGAATATTTCAAAAATTCACTGACTATAATTTACTACACTAAATAACGCCAGTCACTATTTGTTATTTTTATTGCTTATTTTACATAGATACCTATAAAACATAACCTGCAAAACTTCAAATTTTAGGTTTAAAAAAAAAGATAAAACAGTAATCAGTTTTTAATATAGCTGTCCTAAGGAATTAATCCTGTATGCTTATATCCGAGTGCATGCACACGTATACGAAAATTATTTATATTTTGGGCTTACTGCAAAGCTAATAAAACGATGCGGGGAATATTTTTTGGTATCACAGTGATTCGAACCCAACCCACCAGTTCCGAAATTTAAAGCTCTACCACAAGGCCAACCCTTATCCTATACGGAAAGAAATTAGACAAAAGATCGCCTGAATAATTAACTTCATTTGAAAATCATGTTTGTGTCTGAGCTGATTGTCTCTGAAACGTGCGAATCTTATCTGAAATATCGGATAGTCCATGGTTCGAGCCGCGATATGCTGCTGAACACGTTTGGTACTTTCAGGCAATGCTATAACTAAAACCGCCAATTCCGCTATTTAGTTAAGAGTAGTTGCATATTAGGCAGTAAGCTCTGCTGGCTGGTTGTTCACTCTCTTTCTGGCCAGTAGTTCTAAATTAGAGATGGCCGAAACTGAGCCTTTATGACCTCATGTTTAACCTTTGTGTCGTAATAAAGCGCCATGTTGAATGAGAATTTTAAGAAATTCATGACCTTTTAAGATTATAGCTGGGTTTTTTTTCCTTCTATGTGTATAGTGTACGTATATTTTAAACAGCATAAATAATCGCATGATATTAGCTAAAACTGTATTGATTTCATTTAATTAGTGAATAATGTGTATATAACATGAGTACGTGATCATTTCCACAATACTAAAATAGCGTAGCGCTAAAATTACATCGATGGTAATTATGATTCAATTGTCTCTCACCGCTTTGCCCAATATGCAGAAATAAGTGAATTAAGATTCAATGCTATTCACGTACGAAACCTGCTGGTAAACTAAAGTAGGCATTTTATTAGTTGGTTGCTAATTTTATTAGACCATAAAAGACCCGAAATCATCCACACACACAAAAAAAAAGTCAAACGATTTATCTTTTTTCTAACTTGGAGCTAGATTGTATGGTATATTTTACTTTTAAAATGTCCATTGATAATAAAGATATAAAGTTACCATTATCCTAGTCGAAAGGAAATACGTTTAGGTGAGGCGGGGTGCACTTAAAATATATGCGGCAAAATTGAGGAGCATTTTGTTGGAATTGAGAGCTAATTGAAGTTTGCTATGTTTTTATCTTAATTAAGAAGTTTCTAGTCGTTTGTGAAAGGAACATTATCCATTCATAATCTCTTAGGTTACGAATTTTTCGTTTTCAAAATTGCCTTTCAAGTTTACACGAGCTGATTTTGTGTTTCGGTTATCAAAGAACAAATTTAATGATAATATTTCGTTTTTCAAGAAATAATTCCTTCAATGCGATGCCATTACCCACTAGTGGAACAATTGGACTTTTCTCTTCTGGCAACGATATTAGCAGAAAAATCGAAAGTCGTAAAAGTTAGTGAATAGACCTTCCGATCTTGATAGACCTTCCGATCTTGAAGCGCCACCAAAACTATTCGCCTGCGAGCAAATTGTGAAATAAGATTGTAATGAAAACAAATTGATGTGAAAAAATGACGTATTATAAATTATAAGAATTTAAATATTTTGGCATAAAATAGTTTGTTGAAGCACAATGGGCTGTCTACGGTGTGCCCACTGCAGTGATCGATCGCGAATTTTAACGTTATAAATATAGAAATTCAGGTACACAGTAAAAGAGTTTCAGAGAGAAACATTATAAAGGCGTCATTAACAAGCACAAGCAGATAAACAACAACAACAAAAAACTTTCTCGGGGGTCTTTCTCCAGCCACTCGTATCCACAACAAAAAGAAAAGTGAACGGCAGCGGTTTTTTCCAAATGAGGCCAAAAATAAGGGGTGAAGGGAGAATTGTAGATAATTACGTCTGAACACAATTCTAGGCGAAAGAAGGAAAGCTAACTGGAAAACAGCTATGTGAATTCTTCAGTATTTTCATCATTGCTTTTAGGCATACTTTAAAACAAATGTTTCACTGTTGCCAGGTTTCATGCACGTGTAGTATATCTGGAAAGAAATTTTATGAGAAAGCAACAAATTGAAGGTAACCATCTTTTCTGAAGACCGTGGCCTTCGGCTAATTAGTCTGGATAAAAAAAGGAAATATTCATTTGTTTGAAGAACCTCGCCTATGGCGTTGCATAGCTTTTAACACTTTAAAAATGACATGTCGGACTTGAGAACGATAGAGGAGAACTATTCTATCTCTACAACCTGCTGTTAGGCTTTGAAATCCGCAAAGAAACAGTGACCTTACTCGTTTATCCATAGTATCATTAATTCAGAAGAAGACAACGCGATTTTTTTCAGTTTGATTTTCATCTTCAGAGTGTATTGATCACGAGAAGTGTTTATCCATGGATTCGACCCTTCGAAGAACACTGAAAAATTACCGAGCAAGTAATGAAATCTGATAGGTAGAGTCTTTTTCTTGAATTAACGTAAAATAACATAATCTTTAGAGACAACAAGGGACCTATTGATCCATCTTGGCTGTCCCATCCTCTAAACTAAACTAAAACTATGAAATAAATAAATTTAATATATATATATTAAAGCCAGCCCTTATCATTCATATAGTTATCAAGCTTTTTCTTAAACTCACTTAAATTTACTGCCTCCACATCATCAGAAGCTAACCCATTCCAAAGGCCAACCACCCTCTGAGAAAAATAAACTGTCTTAGCTGAATGTGATTCCTATTCTGCCAAAATATATATTTGTCCCCTGGTCCTACTATTTTCGCCATTAATTATGAAAAAATATGATGCATCAGCACTATCAATTCCCTTTACAATCTTAAACATCTTAATCAGATCCCTCTCTAACTCTTCTTTCTTCAAGAAAAAACAATTTCAGAGATTTTAATATTCCATTGTATGATAACCCTTCCATCCCAGGCACCATTCTAGTAACCCTTCTCTGAACCCTTTCTGACAATTCAATGTCCTTCCTAAGATAAAAACACTAGACTGAAAGCAATATTCCAAATGTAGCCTAACCATTGACCTATACAATGAAGTTATAACATCTTTAGACTTGTATTCAATATATATCTGTAGTTACAACGTAAACTCCTATTTGCCATACAGCTAGCAACAGCACATTGCTTGGATGGCTTAAGAGACTGATCAACCATTACACCAAGATCCTTTTCTTTCATGACACTGTTAAGGTTATTCCCATCCAAATTATACTTATAATGTAAATTATGATAACCCACATGCATTATCTTGTATTTATTATAATCAAAACCCATTTGACATTTATATGGCCAACTCACTAAATGATCTAAATCCTTTTGTAAAGTAGCAGCATCCTCTTCACAGCTAGCAACACTCAAGACCTTAATATCATCAGCAAATTTAAGTAACTTATTGACAATTTCTTCATCTATGTCACTGATGTAAATCAAAAAGAGCAAAGGTCCTAATGCTTAAGTAGATGAGAATAATGGTGTAGATTTGGTGTATCTGGATTTTCAGAAAGTATTTGACAAGGTGCCACACAAAAGGCTTGTCAAATACTTTCTGAAAATCCAGATACACCAAATCTACATCATTACTCTCATCCACATAAGCAGTAACCTTTTCAAAGAATGTCAAAAAATGTGTAAGGCTAGATTTTCCCTTAGTGAAGCCGTGTTGACTATCTAATAAAAATTTGAACTTTGTTAAATGACTGTGCAAAGCATCTGTTATCAAACTTTCCAAAACTTTTCCCATAACTGATGTAATACTAATGAGTTTATAACTACTGGGATAATTTTTATTACCTCCGTTGAAGAGTTACATTAGCTAACTTCCAATCCTCTGGCACCTACTTATAAAAAATAGTAGCAAGTGGCTACATATCCAATCCTTAACCTCCTTGAAAACTCTTGGGTAAATATTATCTGGTCCAGGAGCCTTATCATGTTTTAAACTTCCCAATTTTTTCTTAACAAGCTCAGAATTTATGTAATCATATTGTCCGACCTTATTGCCATCTATCAACTGTTCAAAATGAGAAATACTGCTTAAATCTTCATTAGTGAACACTGAAGAAAAAGCAGAATTTAATAACCCAACCATTTTATAATCATCAGATACTAGCCTTCCTTTATCATCCCTCAAGGGTCCTACCCCATACTAGCATTTTGTTTGCCCTTAATGTACTTAAAGAAATCCTTGCTGTTAATTTTTACATTTTCAGCCAACCTTTTTTCATGCAAACTTTTTGATGTTCTAATTTTCTGTTTCTTAATCTTCTATAATTTTCTAAATCTCCTGTCATACGAGTCAATTTAAATTTCTTAAGTTTGTGATGCTTTTCTTTAACTTTATCTCTTATACCCTTTGTGAGCTAACCTGTTTTTTTTTCACTTCCAGCTACCCTTTATTTTCTATAAGGAATATGTTTATCTTGAATATTTAAAAATTTATCCTAAAAACTTTTTCCACATCTGATCAGTGGAAATAACACAGCTGCCCAATTCACAACAGATAATTCTTGTCGCATTCCTTCAAAATTTGCTTTTTTGAAATTTGTAACCAAAATATCATTAGTTCTGATTTCCATATGCAGCAAAATATCAAACCTAATACAGCAATGATCACTTGCCCATTGAACAGCTTTGTGCTTAATTACAAACAAACAATCTAGCGTTGTAAGTATTTGGGGGTATTTTAATGGAAATGATACAATGTAAAGATGATCAGAAAAAAGAAGCAAAAAAAAATTAAAAGATCAATAGATAAGAGGCAGAAAATTAGAAGAAAGATAAATAAACTTGATATAATGTTAAAAATAAAGAGGGAAAATGTTGATATGAATTCCAAGAAAAAAGACAAAATATTTACAAAATAATTTTGATCAGAAAAGTATATATATTTATGGTTATATTTGTAATTAAGCACAAAGCTATAAATTTCATGAAGGACGACATAGAAAAAGTTGAAAAAGCTAAAGGATATGTACAAAACGATTATAATAACAAATGTTCTGAAAAATAATAAAAATAAGATCGACCATAAACGTTATTATCATGTTTGAATTGATTCAACTGTATATACCTAACCGTTGATAAAGGTGTTAGTAGAAACGTCGGGTACATTAAAAGTTTTATTTCTCTGGAGTTTGTGGGCGTATTTATTTTAGTAATGATTTCTTATTTCCACGTGCATTTAGACGTCTGAGTTTAAGTAATAAATCGTTGCATAATCAAAAGAGAAATGTTCCAACCAAGTAGCCTTCATGAAGAAAAAATGAAAGTCGTTTGGTCAAAAAGCACTGCCCACATATTTCTCTTTACGTCACAGTAGTTTTACCCATTTCTTTATATACTTAATCATTCTTCTCCTGTAACTATATTTATTTGTTATCTGTCGATATAAGAAAGAAGTTGGATCGAGCGTGACCTAGTGGCGAGCGTGCCCGGACCGTGAATCCGAACATTCATGGTTCGCTTACCGCTATCACAAAATCTTACTCCGCACTTTCGACATGAGGTGCTTTATAAGAGTGATGGTCAACTATTAGAGTAACCCAAGACTTGACGGTGAGTGCTGTTCACTAGCTGCCTTCCCTCTATTGTATCGGTTCGAAATTAGGGACTGATATGTACAGACTGCCCTTGTTTCCCAATTACGCGAAAGTCTGAAATGAACGAGAAGGAACGACTATACACTATTGGGATGCATTATGTAAAGCTTTAAAGAAACAGTTTTCAGCGATTTTACAACTATGTTTTAAGCTATTAGCGCCAAGTGAACAGCTGAACAATAATAATAATAAGAAAACGCTTAGTACAGGTTATTAAAAGAGCTTGTGCTGGTGGCATTGTTTAAAGTTATTGGTTTCACTGATAAACTTGGAGATAACAGTATGTGTGTTTACAGAGTGTGCTCTCGTGTGAGTATACATTTACGGTACACGAATAAGCACTGTCTAGGAAATGACTTCCTTTCTAAAGTCAAACTGTTTTCTTTCTAATTTTGTCATGCTACTTGCTCTTTAGGTATTACGACACCAGCTGTTGCTTGTAAATCATTTTTAATAACATATTAGATTCAAACACAATAATATATTTCAATATTTATTATCTCTTAACATGCAATATTTTGGTTACAGTGTTTCAGTTAACTCATAAAGAGCAATATATGAGGCAATACATTAGCTAACATTATTATTACAGATAAAAATAGTTTATTCTGAATTTGGAGAGTGGCTTTAGGTCATTCTTGACTTCGTAAATGTAATGTAATCGGGACTGAAATGTGCTAAGTACGATAAGTAAGCCCTTAGGATCACATTTAAAAAAACGCTTAATTAACCTATGTTAAGTAACGTGTTTTATATCAGTCACCGTGGATGATTAAGAACATAGAACCAGTTGCATGCTGCGTCACATTTGAAGACAAAATTCTTGAGTTGATTAACGATTTTCTTAGAATCAAATTACATTAACATCATCCTTCCTATTTTTATTTTTTATTTTTTTAGTAATTAATGTCACCTCCCTTTATTTAAAATCTCAATAGGGTTTCATTACAAAATTGTTGATTAGATATATTGAAATGCCACAATCATGCGCTCGGCTTGTTTTGTTTTGAACTTCGCCCAAAACTACACGAGGCAGATAGACAACATCACCCGCCGCCAACGTTTGGGCTACTCTTTTACTAACGAATAGTGGGGATTGACCATCACATTATAACGCCCCCACAGCTGAAAGTTCGAGCATATTTGGTGTGACGGGGATTTGTATCCATGACCTTCAAATTGCGAGTCAAGCTCCCTAACCACCAGGCCATGCCAGGCCACAATCATTTGTACAAAGTATATATTTCCTTGTTTCTTGTTGAACTAAAAACTACAAAAGTGGCATCTGTATTGTTCCCACGACAGTATCGAGACCCGATTTTTAGCGTTATAAGCCTTCAGACTAACCGCTGA
This sequence comes from Limulus polyphemus, assembly GCF_000517525.1. Lineage (NCBI taxonomy): Eukaryota > Metazoa > Arthropoda > Merostomata > Xiphosura > Limulidae > Limulus > Limulus polyphemus. Next base: position 303,601 of record NW_013665932.1, read on the forward strand.
GCCATTGAGGGAGAGTGTAAAATAGTGATATCATTCTATATTAAAACATTACACTTGATTATATAAACTATGTATGTTTTCAGTTTCCCCAGTGGGACATCGGTAAGTTTATGGACTTACAATGCTAAAATACGCAGTGAACACACCAGATAGCCCAATGTGGTTTTGCTCTAAAACAAACAAACAGACAAACATTTTTTTATTTTTTTATTTATAAAAGAAAGATGTCAAAACTGTATATCAGTGTAAATCGATTAAATACCTACAGTAAGATGCAAACAACCATACACTTATAATTAATGAAGTATATTGCTTTTGCCCTAAATTTCTTACATCTGGTGATGAACACCATATAATCGTGATTTGTAGTTTTGTTATCATCACAGAGAAATCATTATAATAAAAGTCCCATCAGTGAGTCCGCGTTAACTTTACAGACTTACAGCGCTAAACTCCGGGGTTCAATTCCTCATGGTAGACAGAGTGCGGATAGTCCTTTGTGTTGCTTTACACTGAAAAACAACGACCATAATAAAAAAAAAGACTTAAATAGATTATTTTACTATGTAAACACCAT
>NW_013665932.1:304374-317601 GCF_000517525.1 Limulus polyphemus
ACAACTTCAGATAAATGTTTATTTTTTTTTACTCGATGTTTCGGTTTACGCCTTTCTTAAAGAGTTTATGAACGTCACAGGCGTAAGCCGAAACATCGAGTAAAAAAAAATAAACATTTATCTGAAGTTGTTTGTCGTCTTCATTGAAAACGGTTTTCATCCTTCAGTCAGCACTGAAAGCTTTAAAAAATGATAAAACTTTTATAAGAAAAATTGATTTTTAAATTGGGATTGAAATACATAACAACTATTTAATTTATGGCACGTCTTCAGTTACTATGGAAACAGTTTTGTTGTACAATTTTAGCGGCGGCACGTTTGGATTAAGACTTACTATTGTTATGTTGCCCATTGAGTTGTAACGAACCATTTTTTTAAAATTAGATATAAAAACTATGCGAAAATGCCAATAATAGATTATAATCTTAGAGAAAAGTTAAGGATTCCTATAGAACATCTGGACTATAGTTACATTAAGAAATGTGAAAACCCTAAAGAACTAGAAAATATTATTAAGGTTCTCAGGTTAGTATTAGTAGTAGTAATACTATAACTTATCAGTAGTACACTACAAACTGCTAATTTTAAATAACTAATAATACTATTACGAAAATTAGGCCTCACTTTTAATTTTACGTTGATTTACGACCAGAGATTGTAAAAGAAAAATACATTAGTATAATAAAGATAAGACCTCCGTAAACTTCATATTGTAATAAATATTTACTGTGAATTTCACACATACGCATATATATATATACATTTCCCAAAAAATTAAGTTATTTTATGCATTTTATAATTTAATTACATGGAGAAGAAAGGCCTTTTTTGTATTAAATAAGCCAGCATTTAACATTAACCTCGTATTTTGAAAATATGCAATATGCATCCCATTTTTTGTTTTCTCTATGATGGAGCATTTTTTGTTGACAAAACCATTAACGTTCAATGTTAATATAAACAAATTGATCCATCAGTGAAGTATAGAGTAGATGACATACCATTCGTATTATAATGTTATCCTAAGCCTATTATTCTAAATCTTCGACTTGTAATATTTTGGAAATTACATGGTCAGATACACAGAACAATTATAGCCGTGCATGAATCCAACTTCCGCCTTAACTCTGTGTGTAATTCTACAAACTTTTCATAAGTAAACCATTTAACAGACTATTAAAATCACATAATCCGTGTTGATTTGTAATATTTTCTGATCATATGAACCAAAATGGTAGGTATATACATACATAATCAGTTCAGTTCATTGAAGAGGTTAGACACAGCTAATGTAACAATGTTCACTCTTGCATCAGACAAATATAAATTTTAATAAGTTAATAAATAAACAAACTGCATTTCAATATAATTATAAAAAGGTGAATCAATGATACTGTGAACAGAGTAGAATGAATAATAAATTATAGTGAATATTTTGTTATTAGTGTCAACACCTTTAAGGTGTGTGAAAAATAAACAACAAAAATAGGCCTCTTCTTCAGTTCTTGGGCTGTTATAAACGCAACCTTAAGGAATGTCAAGGATGAATCCAGTGATGATTTGATTTATATGTAGTGATACAACAACACAATTGAGTATGCAGAACATAATTACTATTAACTACTGAAGAGGAACAGATAATTGATGACCATAGTTAATTTTTAACTCATAATTTCTATTTTTGAAAAGGAGTACATCAGACTCAACATAATTATTAGAATCATTATTTGAGGTTTGCAGGAACTGGCCATCCACCATCTCATTACCCTCCTGAGAAATATTATCTAAAGAATCTACTTTTTCACGCACATAACAAGATGCATTAAATGCATCTCTTCTACTATTTTAATAGGTAAACCTTCTAAACAAAGATGTAAACTATTTGTAATAAGTGTGTCAGTTAAAAGAAAATAAAAAAAATTAAAGGTTGGTATGTGGCATTCCTAAATTTTTTGTTAATTATTATGATGTCTATATTTTACATATAATTTTCTCTGTTTTTTAAATTTATTAAATATTTATAGCTATAGACATCATTTTAATAAGATTTTTTACAAGGTAATGAATTAAGTCAATAGTACACTTCACTGTAAACAAACGTGTAATTACTAAATTAATAAGGTATGAAATGGTTAGTTTTTAAACAAATGTTCATATACAGGTCTGGAGAAGAAGGCCACTTTCCTGATTTGATAAAATATTGTGAAAACCAATTACTCAAAGTAGCACCACAGAGTAAACTGTTGAGAAAAGCAGAACCAGTCGTACGCTTGTCCAATATTTCTCAGAGTCAACAAAATGTATTAAAGAATGACTTGCAGGTTTGTTTAACATTTTTATGCATTTACTGGACTATATTATCAAGAAATTATTTTAGATAAAAATGTTATGCTACTGTTTGTAAACATATTACTGTATAGACGTTTGTTATATTTCTCTATTGCTTATCAATAAGGATTGTGCATAATTATTATTTTTCTTGTAACTTTTCTTGCACCATAAAAAAATTAAATTTGTCACTAGCGTTGCTTATCATTCTGAGATTTTTTTTTATTAGTATTCAGTCTGATCAACATTTAAATTGAAGTTGATTTTTATTATAGTTTTCAGTATAACTGGATGTGAATTATAAAATTCAGTGAATATTCTGATATTGCTTAACACTTGCAGCTTAAATGATTGTGTGTCTATATGTATTGAACAGTTTTTATAAATCCTTCAAATTCTAGAAAGTCAACAGAAAATGAGCTCTAAACATTGCAGAACCAGAAATTCTGAAAAAAAGAACAGCATGTTTTTAAAATGTGATCTCAGAATAAGACTTGAAATTACAGTTTAAATCAAAAATCTTCTGTAAAATAATCTGCTTATTTAAAAAAATTAAATAAAAAAAAGTTAGTTATTGGTTTCCTGTTTGTTATGTTTGGTGTCAGCCTAGTGGTTAGTGTGGCAGAATATGGATTCAAGGGTTTATTATCCTTGTCTTGTTGTTGCAAAATTGTACTCTGAACTTTGGGGCTAAGATATATTTTATTATAAGAGTGACAATCAAATCCTACTATTTGATTAGATTAACCCAAGAGTTTGCATTGGTTACTGTTGATTAGCTGCATTCACTCTAGTCTATATAACTCAAAATTAGGGATAGTTAGTGCATATAGCACTTGTTTAGTTTGCACAAATATCTGAAACAAACAACCTTAAGATTATGTGCATGCTGTTGGCAAATACACCAAATAACTGAATGATGGATTGGATGCAGATGTTCTTTTATTATGTAAGGAAAATGAAATATGTAAATTCTATGATGTGAACTTGGTAACTCGACTGCTCTGTTGAACCTGAGTTGTATAATAATATGAAATGATGGGACTCCAACTATGTATAGATGAAAAAAGCCAATGTTTTATTGTGAGCCGTAGAGTGTACTCCACTTTTCCATTTTATACACCACATTTCTATGGTTGACTTGCTTATTAACATAAGTAGCTGAGCTGGCATCACAAATTAGTTTGATAACAGTGGCTTTTATTTGTTCTATCTTAATTGAAATTTGTAATTTCCTGAAGTATCAATATTTTGAACAAGAAATTAATAAAGCTTCATTACTGGATATACGTGTATAAGTTTCTCACAGCCAAGCTAATCCTTGGGAACATTGCTTGCTAGATGCTTGTCCAGCAGAAAACTATCGTTTGTAGAATACCACTGTTGTTACATATCAGGATTTAAATTGGATCTGTTATTTTTGGTTAGATTGAGAGATGCTTGAAACATCAAGAGATAGAAAATTAACTATTTATTTAACAAGATACAAATAATTTAATTTTCACTACTCAGAACAACTTACTAATGTTCAACTTCTTCTATGTGTTAATGAAAGATACTTGTAATCGGTTTAAAAATGATCACTTTTTCCACTATGTCTTAACAGTGACAACATCTGAACAGTAAATCACTTGCAAACTTTATAAAACGACTCTACAATCTCAAAAGCTATCTAATTATTTCTCAACCAAGCAATAGGCTAATCATTACTTACTCTAAATTCTTATAAATTTGATACTTTCAGTTCTGACATCGTCTCACTACTATAAGCTAATGCTAAGAGTTAGTTGAATATCTGTAACATTTTCTATTTATAGACATCCAAGATATATGATATAAACTAATTAGTATCTAATAAATAAATTAGTAGTATAAATAGACTTCATATAGACTACTGTGAAAACGATTAATACCCAATTGTCACAACATACTTGTTGTTGGTCGTTTGAGATGGAACTTTTCATTCATTCATTACCAGTGTTTTTCAGACTGGTTGTGTCTCAAAAAATAATGTTATTTTTTAAATGATTTTGGAAGGAGTTATGTGAGAGATGTTAAATTATATAATGTACATTGCAAAAGATAGTAAGGCATGCAAAAAATAAAACCTGGATGTAAATGTATCCCCCAGTGAGTCAGTGATAAGTTTACAGACTTATAACCTTAAAATCTAGGATTTGATTCTCCAATGTGGATAGAGTGAAGATATGTAAATAGTATAAGTCTAATTTTACTGCTGAATTTCACATTAGATCAGTTAAAATGAAGTGTTAAAAACTCTCGAAATTTACAATGTATGTACATTACAAATGAATTGTTTTTAAATGTATGAATTTAACATGATTTAAAACTCTTTCTACTTAATCCAATGTATAAAAATCTGAAAATGTTCTTATATATTAGTGATGTCAATTTTTTATTTTCATTTATCAGAGATGTTTTGAAAAGTGTCTGAATTTAAACTTTCTAGGCATGGGAAGAGGAGATAAAAACCTCAGAGAGGAAACTTCAGAGAATTACTCCACACGGTATATCAGTAGCAGGGGTCTTACCTCCTGTTAGAAATTCTTGTCAAGTTAACAATATCAGTAGGAAAGAAGAAGACAAAAAGGTTTGACACTGCTGTCAATATGAATGTTTTAAATGGATAATCATTAAAAGTGTATCCTTTCACTGATATTGCAACAAATATCTCTGTTTTCCTAAATTCATACTGATTATTGATAAATCTCTGTGTTTTGATACAGGGATATTTGTGGAATAATATGTTCATCCAAAATACTTGAGTAAAAAAAAAGGTCAAAATTCTACTTTAGCTCAAACAATAGATAATACCTCATAAACAGAGCAAGAAAAAGTGAGTATCACATTACTCACATTGCATCACTTTAGTCATGTGCTGTAAAATTGAATTTACATTCTGCTTAGCTCTTAATTCACCTAAGAATTATCAGTGATTTACACTGAACAAAATATCATCTGCTATGTATATATATATATATATAAAGCAGAAGTTTTGGATAGATTTCCTGTATTTTGTTTGTTTTACCAACTCAAGATACTTTCCACTGTAATCATTATTGTTTAACTAGACTCTTACAGGGAGACAGCTCACATAGGGATGTAATTTGTAGTTCAAGATATTGCTAATATTACACACATTGTTGAGTAGATTATGTGGAGCTAGAAAATATGTTACCTTTAAGAATGACAACGTGTGAAAAATAAAAAGAGCCACAAGAAGCAGTGACACTGGATGACACTCTCATTCTGACCTGAGTTATGTGCAGTAACACCAGATGGCACTCATTCTAACCTGGGCTATGCACAGTATCACTGATTGACACACTTGTTATGAGATGATTATGCACAGCGGTACTGGACGACGCCTGTTCTGACCTGAGCTATGCACAGTAACACTGGATAACACTGTCTTTCTGAGATGACTATGCACATTGACACTGGATGACACCTGTCTTGAGCTTAGCTATGTACAGTAGCACAAAATGACTCATTCTGAGCTGAGCTATGCACAATAAACTCAGGGGGAAGAGACTGACCAGAGGAAGGGGAGTATTTTTTATTTTATCAGTCATTATTCTTTGTCATTTGTTACTGATGTGACATGCTTTTAAGAATAAATATTTATTTATAACTGAAAAAAAAATGTAGGTAACTACCTCAGCCAAGTAAATGCAGATTAAATTAATTTCTTCATGCCACAAGTACTAGGATTAGTGTATAGTGTAAAATGTGTGAGATATAAGAATCCTCTGGCTATGATCACTGTGTTCTTGTGGTGTAAGAACTTAGTCCCCCAACATTCATTACTGCACTTCACATGCTTGTTTTTTTTGGAATCACCTGTCTTAGTATTGAATAATGATGGAATACAGGTTATGTTGAAAGCCACTGAAAGCAGATTTTACATTTCTTGACATTCAAACTTTGCAAAAGTGTGTACATTGAACTTTACTCTTTACATTCATACCACTAAATAAAAAAAAAATTGTACCAATATTTTTTTTTATTGTTGTGCAAAGATTGGGGGTGTTAAAAATTTTGAAACTTTCTGGAAAATGTTTTTCTGGGGCTCTAGAATCAAATATAGACAAAGCTGGTGAATGAAATTTTACAGATCTGTTCTAAAGGTGTATAATCTTCAAGATAAAGCAAAACATTTGCCATTGTTGATTCTGGAAAAGAGTAATAGCCATGCAGGTTTTATGCCTAATGAGCAAATTGTGTGTGTAAAAAAAATAAAGGAAAAACTAATAGACTTGTTTCTTCTTTTAATATTGGCTATGAACTACCATTTTTCCTTGATCACAAAGGTACATTACAAGGAAAGAAAAAATACTCAAAAAAGTGCTCACAAACTATCAAGCTGTTTTTGTTTGGGTAAAGATCAGCAATAATGGATTTTTTTTCAGCTGATTGCACTTGTAAAAACAACAAAGTATTTGACTAATTTTGAAATACTACTTGACTTGTGTTTAACAACTTGGTCACTCCTAAGAGTTAGTGTTAAATGTTGTAAAAGTACTACAGCATAGCAAGCAAATTCATGTGTTTATGTAAATAATTACTTCTTGGGGCATTCAGTTTTACAAGACATACATCACAATTTGAGTTTTTAAATGTACATTCATTGTGGACAAGTGTTTATGTATGTTAATTTTAAAAACAAGAAAATTATACATTGTAAATTTTCATTAATGAAAAATCTTTTTACTTGAGACAACTGTATGAATTCTTGCTTTACTCAGTATTGAATAATGATGAACTACAGGTTATTTTGAAAGCCATTTTAAAACAGATTGGACATTTCTTGACAATCAAATTTTGCGAAAGTGAGCATACTATAAATAATTTTGTGTATTCTCAATGAAAGTTGAATTATTTAAAGTTTTAAGAATACTTTTTACATCTATTCAGTATAGTAATTTTTCATATTTAACTCTTTTACATATTTTGTTTTTAAATCCATTTATATACTGATTTATTTATATTTTAATAGGACAAAGAAGTGGTTTCTGGCCTTGATTCAGTAAAAGAAAAAACCTCCCAAGAAATTAAGTCATATGATTGTACTGTCGTGAACAAGTAAGTTTACATTTGTAAGTAAAGGGATATTACACACAAAATATGCTGCCAAAACATGTACACATTTTATTTAAAAACAATATTTAAAAAAGGTAAAATGAATTGTTTTAACATTGAGTATAAACATTATTTGCATAAGAGACATGATCATTAATTTTTGCAAAGCAAATATGTACAGTATTAGAGTATTCTTTAAACTTAGTATTATAAAAAAAATAAGAAAAACTAAATGTGTGTTTGTGTTGTTATAGCAAAGTCATGTCATGCTACCTGCTGTGTTCACCGAGGGGAATCGAAACCCCTCATTTTAGTGCTGTAATTCTGTAGACTTATAGCTGCCCCACCAGGGGGCAAAAAAATAAATAAATGCAGAGCTTTAAGATGAAAGTTATTAATGGCTTTCTAAATGGAATTTTTTATAACCAACATTCATTAATTAAACATAAAAATATTTTCTTAGTCTGTTTGACACCAGAACAAAACTATTACAAATTAAGCAGGTGATAAAAGGACATAGTCAACGGAATACCATAACTTACAATATTTCTGCTGAATAGACCAGACTTTTTGCTCTTTTACATTTTATTGCACTAAATTATTTCATTTAAGTTCATAAGATACACATTTCATTGTTTGACTGCTACAACAGTATTAAAAAAATGAAAAATAAACAAGTTATACAAAACTATATCAAGAAACTCAAACCATATTTTCATGATAAGTCTTCTACCAGAGCTTATATTCATTGAGGACATTTGTTTGTTTGTTTATAATTAAGCATAAAGCTACACAATGGGCTGTCTGTGCTCTGCCCACCACGGGTATCAAAACCCGGTTTCTAGCATTGTTAGTCTGAAGATATACCACAGTGCCACTGGGGTGGGGGTGGGGGGCATTGAGGACATATATATTATGTGAATATATTTAAAAACCAATAAAATAAAATAATGTTATTGTTACGACAGCAGAAGACGCGTGATGCTGGGAGCATGCGCGCTGGAGCTTCTAGAATTATCGGGGGAACCCTGTGAATGTCCAAGTGTTTGCTAGATGCCCTCTTTTTTAGTATATAAGCCTGGCAAAGAAAGCTAGTGATATAGATTGAAGAGATAGATAATTGAATCAAGTGAACAGTAGGCACCGTAAGTAAAGTGTGTAAATCACTGTGATTTATAGCATGTGTTATAAAAGTTGTTAAGTATATTACAAAGTTTATATCGAGAAAGAATAAACTAGTTTTAATAAAGAAAGGACTTGTATCACTGAAGTTTCTCGGAAAGAATTTCTATGGGAAATTAACAAACAAGCAAATACGTAACATTGTTTTTCACAGTCAAATATTAAAATATGCCTTCTTGATTTAAACATGAAGATATTCTTATAGAATGTGCAAAGAAAAACACAGTGTTTGAGTCTTTTCCAATACAGTTTATCCAAAACATTAATGAGCAATCAGATTTGTAAATATATTTATATTTGGATGGTAAAAACACCATGATAAATGTTGAAACTTGTTGAGGATATTTAATTTATAAGTATAATAATAAGTTATTTCTTTGATACATTCATGTGGAAATAACTTCTACAATTGTACTGTTCTGATATCTAAAGAGAAAATAAGAAAGAAATTGGAAAAACGAACAAAGGATTTAGCAGATCAGAGCTTTCAGCTGATGTCGATATATTTTATGAAGGTAAGATCTTCACCATTGTGTTGCCAAATGATTTATTTTTATTGTGTAAATTCAAGTTACCAGACTATAATGTCAGTATGGAGAGGTAAGAACATTAGGCTTTCAAGTGATTTATACAAATCATGGGAAGTTAACGTCTTCGTATTATCAGATGATGTAACTTTACCATATGGAAGTAAAATTTCAGATCTGTCATTTGGGATTAAAATGTTTGGATTACTAATAATTTATGTTTACCGTGTAGAGATGTAATCTTAAGGTAATCAGATGACTTTATCACATGAAGATACAATTTTAATGTTACAACACGATTTAGGCTTACCAAGTGGAGTTATGATTGTTAGGTTGTCAGGTCATATAAATTTACCAGGTGGAGGTATGTAAAATCTTAAGGTTATCAGGTGATTCATACTTACCATGTTGATGTAAGATTTTAAAGAGTTACTGTCTGGTTTAAATTCACCAAGAGGAGTTAAGGTTTTCATTATCAAGTAACCTAGATCTACTCTGGGAAGGTAGGATCTCCAGGTTATCAGTTTATCATATAAGATCTTCAAGCGTATATTACTTAGTTGATTTATATTTATCTTGTGAAGGTACGAATTTTAGATTTACTGTGAATATTTATAATCTTTACATAATAAAGTAATTTAAAATTTGCCTTGTGGAGATGCATAAGTTTCCAAGTAATGGAGGATTACTTCACGGAGTTAAGATCTTTAGATTACCAGGTGATTTTGGCTTACCATGAAATTACCTTGAACGTATTTTTGAATTCTGGTTTGATCAGAGAAAGTAAAATGCTCAAGCTTTAGTCTTTACTTTTTGAAAAAATAGGTTTAAGTACATGTAGGTACAAGTAGGTTTATACTAACACATGTGTAGTATAAACTATAAATGTATATGGTCTGAATTAGCTCAAAATCTCATAGACTGTTAAATGAACTGCATGCATATTTTATATTATATTCCTTAAATTTAACAGTGAATGATAGCAATGGGACAACATTAGTTAGTTTTTATTTTGTTGTTTGTTAAGCCTTTGTTACTGTGGGCCTTTATTAACTTAACCTCATATGTTAACTTAATGTTGTTTGTATATCTAACATTTGTTCCTACAAATAAACTAATTAATTGTTATAAATGCTTGAAAACCTTTTCTTATCCCTGTAACCAAAAGATGTATTAAGTTATATAGAAATAAAAATGTTTACAAGTAGTATTTGTTTTTATTAGTTTTAATTAAAAACAAACTTGAATTACAGGACTATCAGATGAACAAAAATCATTCTTAGCAGAAAAGGAAAAAGCAAAGGGAAATGAGGTAAGATGTTTTTTAGTGTTAGGATATGGGCTTTTGATTAAGCTCTGCCTTTTCACCTGGACATTATTTGGCTTAACGGCAGATATCATTCATTTAGTGTTTTAATGTACATTAAGTCTCATTATTGTTATTATCTTTATGTGTATTGTATTTTGTAATTTACAGTTATTTATTTTATTTTGCTGTTTTTGTTGAATTAACTTCGATAATTGAAATCAATGATGTTGGGTTGTATAAGGATATATATTTTTTTTTGACATAATTTTTCGTACATCTGAGTTTCAGTAATATGTTAAAGCATTGTTAATTTTGCTGTTCCTTTCCATGACAAGTAGCCATGCCTACTACTATGTTAATGATGATGAAAGAGAGTCATATGGACACATCAACAAGGTATCACCTAGGAATATATAATAGCACTGTGTTGAAAAAATGGAAAATGCTGAATACAGTACAAAAACACAAAACTACTTTCATGAACCAAAAAAAAGGTCTTTCATTAATCACTTAAATAAAGACAAATAGATCAATGCCGCTATATACCATTACTAAAATGTATTGATAAACTTCTAATAATCCACCATAAGAAAACATACTCTTCTCTCAAAACATAGTAGTGAGCTATATAGGAAGTCATTATTAACTAGATAATATATTGTTTATTTTGGACTGTTCATAACCATTTCATGGAACTTACTTTTCTTTAGTGTGTGGTGGCCCTCTATTGACATACAACAGGTTTCATTTAATGTGTATACATGTAAATATAATACTTGTATATATGATATTTCTAGTATGTAAGTCATGTAAATAGCTTTATTTCTTTCTCCTTAAAATAAGAGTTTCATTTGTGGAAGTTGTAGTTGTGTAAGCAGTATAAATTTTCTGTACCTTTAAAACTACACGTTGCTACGAGGTTGCCATGGTGACAATGATAGTTGTACAAATCTGTCATTGAAAGATCACATACTTCATACGAGTTCAATGGAGTTTGGCATGTTCTATGGTGTTTAGTATGTAAATGCAGTAGTCACGGTATCCCTTCTTTCCTTGGCCCTAATTTATGTGTCACTTGGTGGTAATTTGTCTGAATTGTCAGTGAATGATATGCTTCTTGTCTTCTTGAAAATCATGACGGGACGTGTCACTGTGATAAATATTTATGATAAATAGTGTGTTGCTAATTAGTGTATGTTTCAACTGTAATAATAACTTGTCTTATAGTCTTTTATGTTTTCTTAACAATGAGTAAAAATAACATTCTATTAAAGATGGTGTAGTTAATAAAAAAAGAATCAAGTTTATAATAAAGAGTTAATATAGCAACATTGTTTTTTTTTTTCTACTTTTTCCAGGCTTTCCGAGCACATGATTATGAGGAAGCTCTCATATACTTTTCCAGAAGTATCAAAATCCAACCAATGCTTGCTGCATACAATAATAGAGCACAAACTAGTGAGTAATATGTATTAGCAAAGGAAAAAAAAATCTCCAAATTGTTTGCTTTTAACTTTTTGTTTATTTCATAATTCTGTTAATCCTTTGTAATAATGTAATTTATTTTAAATATATTTCATGATTGAAAGATTCAGTGTTAACGATAGCAACTTAACAACATGACTTGTACTCTGCAATTAAAATGGAATACATAGTACATCAGTAAGTTCAAGGAATATGAGAGACAAAACATAGATATTTTAAGTGGTAATTGAAAAACAAATTAGATAATTTGTTAACAGTTTATTGTTTTTAATGAAGCATTGTAAAAATATCATAAATTTTAAATATGACATGCAGTAGGTGAAAAGATTAGATGATGTTTTTCTAACTTGGTCATACTAAACATTTATAAATACACTGGTCAGTCAATTACTATAAACAGTACCAAACATTTTGGAAAATAATTTTATTTTCATTTAACCATTTTAATAGATATCAAGCTCCGAAAGTATAAAGATGTACTCGTGGACACTAACCAAGTACTGTCAATGGAACCAAAAAACATTAAAGGTACAGTAAGCATTTCGTTGCAGTTAGGTTAAGTGCATTTATTTACTTAGGAAACCATTTAATACAGTGCAATAATAAGTTAAAAGTTTACTATACTCACTTATAGTTCAGAGACATGGCAATTAACTCCTTAAACCTGAGTGGACACTGCCAGCATCTGACAATATTTGTGTCTCTTTGGCTGAAAACTAATCCAAACCATGTTATTATCCATAAGATTAAGAAAATTGAAGTTTTATAAGGTATGGTAATAATTATTAGGAAATCATGAAACTAATTCTGTCAAAATGTGTAAAACAATTACAGGTTTAAAGAGTTAAGTGTTTAGTACATGAAGGGTTATTTATGATTATTCTACTTCATAAGCTCTGCAATTCTTCCAATATTGTATTTTTCTTTTTTGGCTATACATGTAAACTGTACTTGTTTGGACACAATCTGGAACTTCCTTAACTTGCTCAGATATTTCATGGTTTCTGCTGTGTGCTGACGATTATATTACTCTAACATCATCAGTTATCAATGCTGGCGATTATATTACTCTTACATCATCAGTTATCTCTGCTGGTGATTATATTACTCTAACATCATCAGTTATCTCTGCTGGCGATTATATTACTCTAACATCATCAGTTATCTCTGCTGGCAGTTATATTACTCTAACATCATCAGTTATCTCTGCTGGTGATTATATTACTCTTACATCATCAGTTATCTCTGCTGGTGATTATATTACTCTTACATCATCAGTTATCTCTGCTGGTG
>NW_013665932.1:318102-328258 GCF_000517525.1 Limulus polyphemus
CTCTGCTGGCGATTATATTACTGTAATGTCATCAGTTGTCTCTTCTTGTTCTCTCTTTCTCCCCCCCCCCCTCCCCCCCCAAGTGAATAAACTCAGTTTCTTCAACTCATGTTAGCAGCTAATAGAACTGTGAGAACAATAGGAATGTGATAATAATAAAACATTTTGTCTTAAATCCCAAATTGGTGAATTTTTCGGTACCTAGTACAGTATTTAGAAGTACTAAAATTCATTTATAATCATGAGTGAATGAAACTAGCTGGGAGTATGCGATGTCATAAAACAAACACTTATAACACTTTTGTATGATATTACAGCACAATAAGACTGGTAATGATTTGTTATTAAATCTTTGTCCAGTCTAGCTCCATTAAAAGAGAGGTTTGATAAAATGTGTTACCAGTGATTTTTGACGTAATCTCACACAAGACTTCAGAAAATGCTTTACCAGCATAGGCATTACATACCATAAGTATTTAAAAAAAACTTGTAATGCTTACAATGGATTGAGTCATTCATGCTACCTGGACTATATACTGACAATTGTGTTGCAATGGACTTCACAATTGGAGGGAGGAGAGCCTGTTTTTTTGTCTAGTGCTAAACTCCTTGAGCACGTAAATCAAATCAATTAATCACTTGGGTACCCTCACTAATTTTGGTCATATTTCCAGTAGTATGATAGTAATTATTTTCATGAGGGATATCTGAAGAAAACCGTGGATTATTCTACTTGCTATGACCAATAAAATATTTCTATAATGTACCTGTTTCTCTATTCGTTTATAGATAGTGACTCGTGTGCTATGCGATTGATTGATAATTCATAACTGTTACAAGAAACAAAAGCGACTTGCATTTTATTCAAGACTTATTAAAGGAAGAATTTTTTGTTTTTGTAATTAATTAATAAAAGTCAAGTATTTCTATTTGGCTGTAATTTGCATCATATTGTGTTATCAACTTCTTTTTTTTTTCTCTTGTTGATGTAAATGTAGCCTTACTAAGAAGGGGGACAGCTTACAAAGAACTGGGAGACATGCTTAAAGCCAAAGCCGACTTTGAAAGTGTTGTGGAGTTACAGCCTGACAGTAAAGTCTGTCAGGTATAAAATTATATATTACATTAATGGTGATATAAATTTTTACATTTATTATTGAGGACATTTTAGTAGATTTCCTATAAATCCTAGAAATTTTGTAGTTTTTCTCATCAGTTTATGGCATGTACGTCCATCTGTTTTTTTGTTTTGCTTTTCGTACACTTTCTCATACTTTTGTTGTATTTAGTAACCAAACAGCGTGTACATCAGAGAAGTGTAAATACATAGATTCATGTCTATTTCTTTCTTTTTAAACAAGGTAAATAAAAGATGAAAACATATTCATCAAATATAACTTTGCTTTAATATATCCTGTGTATAGGTTTATCATCATTATTGTGAGCTGTACTTTTTCACCTGCTTAAACTTCTACAAGTAATGCTATTCCATTAATTGTATTAGCCCTACTGTATTCATACTGGTAAGAAAAACATTGGACATAGTTTGTATTATGCTTATTTTGTGTTATACTCATTTTTAAGGCCCGGTTGTGATAATGTTTCTTTGCCTTTGTTTTCGGGGTAATTTTTGTGCCGATACGTATAGTATTCAGAACTACAGAAATACAAAGTTATCAGACTTTACATATGTTTAATTATCAAAGTAATCGTAGAGTTTATTTCAGTAAAACAAGGAAAGTATAATAATCAAAATTTCCAAAATGCCTCATTATGGATTTTGTAATATCACTTTCAAGCAGTTGATGCTCTCACAAACATAATTTAACAGTAGTAATAGGAGATTAAAAGAGATTTCTTTATGGGAAAACAAATGCAAATTTATTTCAGATTTGTGATAAAGTGATCAGGATTTGAATAATGTGTTTACCATGATATATATGTGATAAATATTGCATATTTCAGAGGCTGTTAACCGAGGTAAGTAAGAAGCTAATACCCAGAAGTAAACCACAGGGAAAGCGTATGGTTATAGAAGAGTTTGATGGAATAGAAACTGAATCTGTTACTGTTGTAACAGACCACAAAGAAAAATCAAGTGCTCGTTTTAATTCAAAAGAAAATGTGATCATAGAAGAACTAGGCGAAGTAGATACTAAAAATGTTACTGTAAACATAGATCAAGAAATACTTTCTCCTTTCAAGTTGGATCATGATAGTCAGTCAAATACAAAAAGTGTGACTCTACACGAGAAAGGCAATATTGGAAGTGAAGCTGTATTCCAGCCAGAGATTGACTACTCTGAAGGAGTCAGAGATTCAGCTACAACTATCAAAAGTAAACATTCTACTAAAGAAGATCTTATAACTGTTCAAAAGAATTTAAATCAGAAAAGTGTTGAAACCAAAATTATTTCAAACACCGAAGACCCTACACCGTATCAGTCAAAAACTATACTCATAGAAGACATAGATTCAGATCCAGAGGAGGAGAATTTTATAGTCAGTCTAGTCAACAAATGGAACAATATACCATCTGGAAACCAGGTGAATGATGCTCTTGTTACAGTGGCTGAGCAAGAAGATAACAATACAAACCATCATGACAGCAAATGGTTTCCAGTGAATAACTTTGATAAGATTTCTGTAGTCAGAAACACAAAAGCTATCTCAGAATCCTTTACTTCTATAGGAAGTGATAATGTCAGTGAAATACCAGAAAGCATGGAATATCAAGAAATACCAGAGAAGAGTAAAAAGTTTGGAATTTCCACACCACTTGTGCAAGGAGAAAAAACCTGTCAAGAAATGTATTTGAAAAGTGAATCAGGAAAGGTATGTTAATTTTCGATAGGGGATTACACAACCATAAGTTTATAGAAAATAATACAAGAATGAATCCCACTAATCAACGGGTTAATAATTTTATCTTAACTTTTCCAGTCTTTTGGTCATGTCTTTTAATTTATCTTAATATTAACCATGTTAAAAAAAGCTCAATTACATATAGCACATACAAACTAGATTGTTGGTTAGTCTTAAACACTTATTTATTTATCATAAAACAGCCTGTCAACATTTATCATCAATCTTCTCCTGACCAAAATCACGACCTTAAAAGTGTTTTATACCCTAATTTCAAGTAAACTGATAGAAATTATATCACCAGAAAGCACTTATCGTGGATTCAAAGGATGTTATCACTAAAATATTTACACATTAGGTATTCAATTTAAAGATATCATTATCTTGAGGTAATTTCCAAATCAACACAACATTGATAATTTTGATATCTGTAGATTTGACTATAAAAAATTAAATATTCCCAGTTTACTGATTTTATTTATTTTCTTCAAGAGTTGGTAGTGGGTACTGTTGGCTAGCTGTTTTCCTTTTAGTGTGTCAATTCAGAATTAAGAACAACTAATGCATGTAATACTTGTGGAGTTTCCATGAATATCTGAAAGAAAAAAACAAACAAACCTTAAGAGAACATCTAAACTGAATATACTTTGATTAAAATGAAAGAACTTTAATTAAAAGTTATCAATAATTTTATCAACAAAAGATTAGAAGTGAAGTAAGTATTATAATAAATTTGTTTAAACGTATATTCATCTCATTTTCATTGTCTTCAAGCATCTATCTCCGTACGAGTACTTGCACGAATGGTTTTCAGAAAAGACAGGGAAAACTCCATCCAAGGCAGCAGCTGTTCTAAAACATATTCTGCCCCATGAATTTCCATTTATTCTTGGTAATAAAGTCGATGGTGAAATGTTGAGTCAGATTATAATGGCTTTTGATTACATGAGGTCCCACAGTAAGTATATATACGCTTCTACTTTGCATTGCTACTAGTATTTTTAAGATGTCAGTCAATAGTGATGTTCTTATAATATTTAATGACACACAATAAGTATGTTGATTTCTTGTTACTGTTGCAATGTGAAGTAATGTTAGTGTGATATTTAAGATATAAGACGACCCAGTGTACATATGTGGTAGTCTGGTTACTTGACGACATCAGACAAGATCATAATAGCTTTCATTTTAAGGTCAGAAATGGATATATGTGATGTTTATAGTGTATTACGGTTTCATTTTAATATGCAGAAAATCTTCCTTGGTAAGATAAACTTGGAACTTATGCTTCAACACACTTGCATTTACCTTTATTGATCAACAGTGTGCCAAAATACTGATTTTAGGTCAAAACTATGAAAACAGAATCCCCAATAAAAGTATACAATGAACTAATTGCTGCCTAACCAATTCTCAGAATAACTTGCTACTTTAATGTTGCTATGAGTATCATCCTAACACATGAAGTTGATCATTAAAACTTCAGTTAATTATTCATGTTGTTCTACATGATTAAGTTAAGCTTGTGTTATTTGAGTGATATTACAAGTAATCTCTAACTTTACTTATATTTCACAGATACTGTAAATGTGAAGTTAATTTTCTGTTTTATATGTATCATATTTCATGTATCTTACAGCTTAAGCAGGCTTAGCTTACATGTTGCTAATATATGATGTTCAAGGACTTTTGAAGTTTGTGTTTTGTTTGCGATACAGCTTATACACTTAATTTTACCTGTTACTTTTGTAATATTCTGAGAGGATACAGTTTATGTTTCGTGCATGGTTTTTCCCCTGAGGATTTAGCTTAGCCATTAATTTTGTTTATTGCTTTTGTAATATTTCAGAAAGTATACACCTTATTCAGAGAATATATAATGGTGATACAGTCCTTAAAGTCATTATTACATTTGTTTGCTACTTGTCAGACAGTTGTGGTCAATCTGTTATGTTCCATGTATTACATTTAACAGAGAACACAGTTTGTTTTGGTAATCTTACATCACATAGGTAATGTAGCTTTAGCATAGAGAATACAGCTCATTGAGTTAATCTTTGTAATGTTGCATAGATGATGCAACTTATCCAATTGAGCTTCTCTACTGCCGTGAATAATGTTCCACAGATTATGTACCAAGTTCAGGAAATTAAGTCTATCAGTTACTGGTGATATTTCAGTGATTATGTACTTCATGCTTTTAAAGTTATCTGTTACTTGTATAATGTCCTACAGATGATGCAGGCCATGCAGTTAACTTACTGTATTACTTGTGTGATGTCCCACGAATATCAACAGTGGCTCTATTTTTAACGGAAAATGAAAAACATGGTAAGATATCTTTTTATTTAGTTCATAAATGTAATTAATTTTGTCGAACGTAATTAAATTTTGTCTGTTTATTGAATTTGTAATTTTTGTACACTTTGTCTCCAGCTATCATTGGGAGACCCTGCAGTCAACTCTGTTTCTTTGTGCTTTTCACTCATTGACAGCATTATAAGTCAAGAAGTCATGCTTCCAGTTGTATAATTTGATGTATCAAGTCTTAATTCTGCTTATTAATTGTACTAGCCCTAATACTATGCAATTTCAGGAAGTTAGTTCAATTGCTGGTTGTGGGGCATCATATTCATTTAGGTCAACACCACATAGAATTGCTTCATCATTATACGGTTCTCTCATTACCAAGTCATACTGTAATGATTTTAGTTATTGTGTACTTGGGTAGAAGTATCGGGAAGGAATCTGCTGGGCTACTTCAATAAGTTCCTTTGTTTTTGAATTATTATTTTTTTCAGTACTTAATTGTTTTATTCTTCTGTTTAGTTAATGGGTCTCCTGTGATTCGTGGATGAAAGTATGGCATTACTATATCTTAAAGAACAAAGGTTAATCTGTGATCTTTAACCTTACTGAGGGATGGAGTCCATGTGAACCACACTGGCATATTAAACACATTTTTTCTAAATTATTTATGCACCAAATTACTTGTATGTCCATGACATTGAATGCAAAATTTCTAATAACTATGAATTCCACAAGAAACAAAAATCTTGTTGGTATTGTAAGTAATCTCATTAATTATTCTTGACATTTCCAGTGTATTTTTCATAGAAGATTAATTATGTCACTCTTGACTGATCTAATATAAGTTTCCAGTAACTATGTGCACAGTAGCATTTCAAATACACTGTCATATACAAACTAGGTCTTTCTGTTAATTCTAGAACTCGTCAGGTTGACTGGGTTACAATATACATTTGTAGTTGAAATTCTATTGGAAACCTGTATTTTACTAGTTAAGGATAGCTTGATTGAAATAATTTCTAGTAATTATTGTCGTAACTCAAAGAACATTAATGTCTACTTCTCAATCTGAAGAAGACATGCTACTGTAAGTGTTACAAAAATGAAATCATACCTGAGTTTGTAAACAAGTTGCTATAAGGGTTCAAAAGGTAGGAAAAAAGTAAGTTTGAATATTAATATAATATCATTGAGACATTTCTTAAAACTACAGAGAAGGAAAAATGCACATTTACAATTCAGAAACTCAAGAAAAATCTAAACATTTTCTTTATATAGCTTTTCGTAACTATTTTACAAAATCTGTAAGAAAATTTGTATATAAGACTTTCTAAAGTTTGTTATGTTTCAAAAACCAACTGAATATGTTTGAAAATAACTTATTTTAAACTCAAAAAATAAGAGAATGTTTACCTAAGTAATTTCACTGTGTATTGCATGTTTGGGAGTACTGTGATGTCACTGTTCCTAGATATTTATTCTAGATTTTTGTACTGTATTTTAAGGATAGTTTTGTCTTTGATAGCATGATAAAAAGAGACCACGATTTGGTATAGATTAACAATTTATCTGGAATGCTTTGTACATTTATAGGACTTATTTGATGTATAAAATACAATTAAAGTAATAATAATTGCATGTGTAATCTGGGACTAAAAATCATATTTTAATGCAATTCAAGTTATTAATGTAAAAAAAAAAATACAATTTTATTTCAGTGATTCGGAGCCTAATGCAGTTCATGAAAGACGAAGAGAATACCATCAAAACTAAGGTACATCAGATCTTTCATTTGGCACAGCGTGATATGTAATTTATAGCTATAACCTCCAATACTGTTTATCCTAACAAGAAAACCTTTTGTATAAGTGCATTAAATTACTATATGCTATACTGAATTTGTTTTACTTATGTATTACAAATAATTACACTGCAAAAATAAATATACAAAAACTCATGTTTAGCAAATGTAACAGCTTGGTACATGACAAAAACAAAAACTTCTTTATATAAACAGAGCTAGCTTTTGCTCTTCTCTAGCTGTAACTTAGTATTTTATTCATATCACATACACAAGTATTTAACACTGGGGGCGTGTATACCCAACTGATTCTATCAACACTGTAGATAACACCTAGGGAAAACAGTTACCCTGTATGTGACAGCTATGACACAAGGGATCTGTATATATGACTGATTTTATCAGGATTTCACTGAAAAACGTTTCATAAAAATTAGATTTCTGTTTCTTTATTTAGTAAGAGATGCGTTTAGAATGGTGTTACACAAGGTAGGGCTTGTGCACAATACTGTTAAATAGATGAGATCCAAAGATGTAGCTCTTATTTTGTAAATGTTTTTACATCATATTTTGGCTCAAGTGATCTTAACTGTAAAATTAATTTGATGGAATTGCTCCATAAATCAAACAGTAGGGTGCTTGTACACAATACCTTTGAATAGATGAGATCCAAAGATGTAGCTATTATTTTGTAAATGTTTTTACATCATATTTTGGCTCAAGTGATCTTAACTGTAAAATTAGTTTGATAGAATTGTTCCATAAATCAAATAGTAAGGTTCGAAGCTTTCACAAAACAATGGACATTTATGTTAGTAATTAACTCATTGCATAGTTTATGGTAAAATTGATACCTCTATAAGAAAACTTGTTAAATGTATGGTAATCATTCAAAAACCTTTACCTACCTTCACTATGTATATATATATATATTCATATTGTTTTATTGAAACTCCTGAAAATAATTATAAATGTGTATAATACTAGTTAAATAAGTATTTAAAGCATATGAAAACAAAAATCTTAATACAAAAGTCTTAAGGATCTGTTTTATTTTTTTCTTTGGATTATATAAGTTACATAAAATGTTTAAACACATAATTCAAAAGTAAATTTTGTTTTGTTAAGAAACAGCAGTGTTTGAATTTTGGAATAATAGACCTGGTAGAGTTGGAGTTTCTACTGCACTGTTCCTCCTGACAGGGTCGAAGAAGGTTTTTGTTTCCATGGGGAACCATTTTCCAGATGACTGTGTCCTCTATATCAGAGGAATCTAATCATATCTCAGACTTGTCACAGAGCTCTTTCTGTTGTGTTTTTTAAATTAGTGATTTTGTCAGCTGACATCATCACTGTGGAGAATTAATGTCCAAATGTTGCTGATCTGTAGGTCTTGCTTTTAACCAAAAGTTGGTTTTTGTATTTTGATGTAGAAGAATTATTTAATTTTTCGCATATTTCAGTGTTAATCCATGTTTGGAATTTGGTATTGGACCCAATTTATGAAGTAGCCAATGCAATAGCTGTGTTTGGCTGCAGTGGAGCCTTTAGCATTATTATATTCCATCAGTAGCTTTCCCTTGGAATATGTTTTGGTCAAAGCTCTCCAGACAGCCACCATGAAACTCAAGGTCTGGGACAAAGCTTTATTTAAAAATTCAAAACCATACAGACAGAAAAAAACAAAACTCTACAGTTTGTAGATAATCAAATCCATTAAATAAAGCATTACTTTACCACCAGCATATACACAAAGCCTACCCAACTTGCATTGGTACCCACACTTAGTAAAATGTCCAGTGCTCATAATTACACAAGACAGAAGAAACTGTGTTAGAAACCAGCTTAAAAAATTCTTAATCAAGACTTTATAATACTCTGGTTAGCTTGTCTACTTAATCTAACAATTCAACTAACTAAGAGAACAAGATCAAGATGGTTTTAAAAAGAAATGAGTGATACTTGAAAATCCTCTCTTCCCAAATAATTCAACAACGTTGGTGAAACCACACAATAAACAGTGTTACTAACATTAAACACCACACAGATGATACCAGTTCCCAAAATTTCAACAAGAGAATTTGACTAATAGAAATTCCCACAATATGGTAAACACAGTGACCAAAATGTTGTCCCACTCAAGCAACAATACAGAACAATCTATTGAAAGTGTTGATCCTGTTGTCTTCATTGATTAAATTTGTATTATCAGTTAGAAGTAGTTTGATGTCTTAATATCATAACCCAAATATATTAAAGATCTCAAATGGAACAAAAAGCATATAAGTTTTCTTTTGTGTAGTTTCACTACCAAAAAACAGTTATTTACTTATCATGCAGACTGCTAACTTGAACAGTCACAGTTCTCTTGTCACTTATTTGGTTTACTATTAACTTGTGTTTTAAATATCTACCAATATAGTTACTTAATAATCAAAAATTAACTCAAAAGAATAGTAAGTCTTGCTGTAATAAAAAAGTAAATGAAATATAATCTATAGGATGGAGCCATAAAAAGTAAAAATATATGAAAATAATCTATAGGTAGAGCCATAAAAAGTAAAACGTATATGAAATATAATCTATAGGTAGAGCTATGAAAAGTAAAAATATATGAAATATAATCTATAGGTAGAGCCATAAAAAGTAAATGAAATATAAGCTATAGGTAGAGCCATAAAAAGTAAAAAGTATATGAAATATAATCTATAGGTAGAGCCATAAAAAGTAAATGAAATATAAGCTATAGGTAGAGCCATAAAAAGTAAAAAGTATATGAAATATAATCTATAGGTAGAGCCATGAAAAGTAAAGATAAATGAAATATAATCTTTTTTTAGAGATATTGGATTTTCAGTCATAAAAACTTTAAAAAAGGGCTCAATTCTTATACATATTTCTGGACTTACTTTATGTAAAAACGTTTGTTATCAAAAATTATTATTTGCATTCACATGGAATAGGAACTGTGATCTTAGAACTATCTCTACAGATACTGTCATACAGCAAAAAATTGTTACGTCTTACATTTTGGAAATTCCCACTATACGAGTATTCTCCATTATTATAATAATGATTAAAATCAGTTCTTATGTTCTCCATTATTATAATAATGATTAAAATCAGTTCTTATGTTCTCCATTATTATAATATTGATTAAAATCAGTTCTTATGTTCTCC
>NW_013665932.1:329197-331867 GCF_000517525.1 Limulus polyphemus
TCTCAGTTAACAAAACCAACACAATGCCATACCAAAACTTAATGTGACACACATACTCTTCTCAGTTAACAAAACCAACACAATGCCATACCAAAACTTAATGTGACACACATACTCTTCTCAGTTAACAAAACCATCACAACACCAAACCAAACCTTAATGTGACACACGTACTCTTCTCAGTTAACAAAACCATCATAACACCAAACCTTAATGTGACACACGTACTCTTCTCAGATAAGAAAATTATCACAACACCAAACCAAACCTTAATGTGACACACATACTCTTCTCAGTTAACAAAACCATCATAACACCAAACCAAACCTTAATGTGACACACGTACTCTTCTCAGATAAGAAAATTATCACAACACCAAACCAAACCTTAATGTGACACATGTACTCTTTTCAGATAAGAAAATTATCACAACACAATAAAAAATGTTCTTGTTGGTCCAGAGAACTAGTATAACATAATCTGAAATCTCGACTGATATACTGACGCCACACAGTCTAACATAATTAACTGTTCTGAGAAATTGGAAGTAGTGAATCACAGACATCCAACCTAATGTAGTGATTTAAAACACTAAAAATCTGCATAACACAAAAAAAAAAATCTTGCATCACATAAGAACTCTTAATTGTTTGTTTTCAGCATTGTATCTTTACTACACTCCAACAGAAATAAAGAAACCATATACGTAGACTAATCCAAAGTTTATTGTCTATACATACAGTCCCAGCTCTAGATTTTCTTAACTTGGGGGGTGGGGGGACAACGATATTTTAGGGGCTGCCCCCCACCCATACTTATGTCAGTCCTGTTTACAGATCATATTTTGTTTAAACCTAATTTAGCTTGTTTGGTCTGAATACCACACCCAACATCAAGGTTATTCTCAAACAGTAGAAACAGCAGATTAACACAAGCAGAAACCTGTATTGATCTCATGACTCTTCTCTTCTAAACTAATATGTTATATAAGCACTAGGTAGCTGGCCATTGTAATTTTGGGGTTCATCAAATAGACATTCTATTAATGAGGGAACAAAACATTATAAAATAAGCACATACATCATGTTTTATAAGTACTGGGAATGATTCGAACATAAAGAAAAAAAACATCAAATCAATACTAGTGCAAATCCATGTTAACAAGCATAAGCAAAAAATATAGTGGAAATATAAGAAATACTGAAAAATACCTTAAGTGGGGGTGTTGTTACTGTAGATAATAATTTTGTCAAGATCTTGAATAAAGTCAATGAAGAATGTAGGCTTCACATAAGTAAACTGTATGTTAATTAATGTACTAAATCCACAACTGGAGCTGTTTATTGAATACATTATAAACAATAGGAGATAATGTAGGCTTTTATTCTCAACGTTATTAGTTTTTCTCATTTAAAATAATTGATGAATCTCTTGTTCATATTATAGGCTTACCGAGTTTCTAATTAAAACTAAGTGAGTCACTGCAGGGCTGGATTAAGGTTTTTCTGAGGGCCCCTATATTTAGGTCCACATGTATTATAGGTGTATAGTTTGTGGATGTTAGACGTTACAACTTAGACAAATAAAAACATTACAGCAACGGCACAAAATATTTAATCGCATACAATATATTTATTTTTTAAAAGAACAACTTTATATTTGTTCTGTTTATTTATAGAAAATACCTTGAAACTGGTCTATTCGTGAAAGCATAAGAAAAATGAAATATGAACAGCAATCATAATCTTTGACTACTGGAAAAGTTTTTGATATAGATTGGCCAGATTGTTTATCATTCCCGCCCTGGGTCTCTAAAATATTTGAAAAATCATATTATTTTTTTATAAGAAATGTCTCAGGGGTAAATATAATGTTTCATTTTGTTTTCAACAGGGGGCGCTACAGTCAGATCATTATATGTTAACATTCTTGGAAATGTTACCGGGGGCTCGAAGTTGGTGCAATAAAAGTTTGTTTGCTATGACTTTCGCGCAAAACTACACGAGGGCTATCTGCGCTATCCGTCCCTAACTTAGCAGTGTAAGACTAGAGAGAAGGCAACTAGTCATCACCGCCAACTCATGGGCTACTCTTTTTCCAACGAATAGTGGGATTGACCGTCACATTATAACGCCCCCACGGTTGAAAGGGCGAGCATGTTTGGTGGGACGGGGATTCGAACCCGCAGATTGCTAGTCGAGCGCCCTAACTGCAATGAAAGTATGGAAGCTTATATAGAATTGGGCATCTTGATTTCTTTAACACTGAAATTTGTGTTAAAAAAAACATTATGTAAACTTCGTAGTGTATATTTATCAAAATTTTAATGTAAATCATATAGTTTTTTTTAAATATATTGTTTTTACAATTTATTTGCACATAAACATGAAATGTGGCCACGATCATATTTTCTTGCAAACAATACGTTTATTAGAATCTGTTAATAATTTCATTTATTTTCCGTGATGTGATGTAGAGTCTCCATCAGACTTAATGAAGTAATTTAAATTGTTCCAAATTAAATTGATATTGCGGTTTTGTTCGAAAGGTAGTAAAAACAGCTATATATATAGTATCTTCTTTTGGCTTAGCGTGGACTAATGATTAGGGCGCTAGACTCGCAATCTGCGGCTTTGAATCCCCGTCACACCAAACATGCTCGCCCTTTCA
>NW_013665932.1:331900-335774 GCF_000517525.1 Limulus polyphemus
TGCCTTCCCTCTAATCTATCACTGCTAAATTAAAAAAAGCTAGCGCAGATATCAATCGCATCTTCTTGAAACTAAGAATAGTATTTTTATGGCATGAATATCATCATGGTTTTATTCAGATTATTGTAATAATTACTGTGTGAACTGAGAAGTCATGAAACGACTTCTTAGGTTAGACAATAAATATTTTTGTATGTTTCTAATTGCTAATCAACGTTATATTTTAAGATCTGTGCAAGAACTCAGCTAACAGATGTTTCCGCATATAAAAGCTATCTTCAAGATTTTCTTTTTCTGTTTCATTTGCATTTCTGTTCCGTTTCGCATTTTTCTGTTTGGTCGTCACTTCTGTTTTTGTTTTTTTTTCTTTTTTCATTCTGATTATCATATGTGATATGTTTTGTTTATTCTCTATGTGGTTTTTTGTTGTTTTTTTTTTTTGTATCTCATATTGCCTTTTGTTTTATATTATTGTTCAATTAGATAGTTCAGTAACAGTAACATTCAGCAGTTTTGTGGTTTTTATGAAGTTCGTAACAGAAGTCATACGCTTGTACATATTAGTCCACAATCAAACAATGTGGATTCTCGTGTTTTTACGTATTAGTGCACAACAACAACAACAAAAAAAAAGGTGGATTTCCCAGTCTTTTATTTTTGTCTTTTTTTTTCAAATAGAATACTTTTTCCCCCATTTTAACGTTTAAAGTTAGCTACGCACAGTTTACATTCCTGTTACTGTCTGTAATACAATTTTTACAGCCTCGCCTTTGTTACAAAGAAATCTAAAGTTTAATTTGCGATAACGTACAAGGAAGTTCTCTCAAAGACTACACATTCCGAGGTTAGGTCACTTGCGTAACATACCTAACAAAAGACAGCAGAATGTGAGGGGTAGTGTGTAGAGGTAGGCCAGGTGTACAATAAAACCAAATGACCTCTCATTCACGACGCTATTGGACGTTATTGGTTAAGAGAGGCAAAGAGTTTGTTATACGTACTATGAGACGTTCAAAGAGGTCAAAATAAAAATAACCAACCATTCATAAAATTACAAGTGACCCATAAAGCCTTATGTTCACAACTACCAGTAACTAACAGTTTTACTTAAATAGCCTCTGATCTAGTAGGGTTAGGCAGAAAATGTGAGTCCACTCACAGTCCAGGGTAGGTTTTTGAACAGCTTCGTCTCGGCAGTCCTAAAGCCTCAGTTGAAATGTAGATACACAAAAGGAGAAACACGTCATGTGACAAAAGACATTACTAACTTGACATTATAATAGCTTATAGCATTTCTCTAAAAGCCCTTAAGTGGAACAACGTAAGTCTGTGGTCTTATAACGCTGAAAAACTGGATTTCGATACTCGTGATGGGCTTAGCACAGATAGTTCATTGTGTTGCTTTGCGTTTAATTAGAAACAAAGAAAATCTCTCCAAAGAAACGGAACTGGTGGATATCAAAAAAGGGGAACAAAAAGAAATCTTGTTTTCTGAAGAGCTTTGCTGGGAAAGTTACCCTTAAAAGTAAAAATAAGTATTTTATTTTTACTTTTATATCTAACTTCTCTGCAAAGGTTTTTTTTAGAAATCGGGTTTTCCTAGCCAAAGAAATTCTTTAATCATACTAAGTAATTTAGTAAAAACGAAAGAAAATATCTGGAGTTCTTTAATGAAACTTTACGTTTGAGGAAACGAGCGTTGAAAAACACATCGCTAATTATATTTAATATAATGTGTTGTTTACGAATAGAAAATTCGTTAATAAGTGCGTGATTTGAAGCTGTTTTTATTTAACAATCCACTGCTTGCATCCCAATTCGGGCGCTTCATAGTGTTAGAGTGTCGGACTCTCAATCCAAGTTCGTGTCCCGTTACATTTAAATCGCGCTTCATAGTGTTAGGGTGTCGGACTGTCAATCCAAGTTCATGTCCCGTTGCATTTAAATCGCGTTTCATAGTGTTAGGGTGTCGGACTGTCAATCCAAGTTCATGTCCCGTTGCATTTAAATCGCGTTTCATGGTGTTAGGGTGTCGAACTGTCAATCCAAGTTCATGTCCCGTTGCATTTAAATCGCGTTTCATGGTGTTAGAGTGTCGAACTGTCAATCCAAGTTCGTGTCCCGTTGCATTTAAATCGCGCTTCACACTTTGGAGCCGCTAGTACATTATAAGAGCGAACATTTGATTAGAGTAGCCCAACAGTTGACGGTGGGTTCTGTATATTGACTAACTTCTCTCTGGTACATCAGTTCAAGATAATGGACGACTTGGCGAGAATATCCGAAACAAACAAACATTTTAACTCCCAGATAATTTCCATAAAATACTAACATAATCAAATGCGAAATTCTCGTTTACGGGAAAGTATTTGCGTTCATAGAGAAAGATTCGTGTTTAAACAAAAGTTAGAATAATAAAACATGCTCGCCCGTGGGGGCGTTATAATGTGACGGTCAATCCCACTATTTGTTGGTAAAAGAGTAGCCCAAGAGTTGGCGGTGGGTGGTGATGACTAGCTGCCTTCCCTCTAGTCTTACACTGCTAAATTAGGGACGGCTAGCGCAGATAGCCCTCGTGTAGCTTTGCGCGAAATTCAAAACAAACAAACAAGAATAATAAAATGGTCTTTTGTCATTCATTAAATATTAACTTCACTTTTACGGCTTTTAGGTTTTCGTTTTTCTTTCGTCAATCACACATCTTTGGGAATCTTGGCGTTTATCTAGGAATCGAGCAGCACTGTTCACGGAAAACTAGTAAATAGAATGATATTGCCAGTCAGATTTGTGGGTGGTTGGGTGGGTGTGGACGGTGCAGGTGGACAACAGTTGGTATTGTGGTGATCAGTTTTGAAGCATTTTGGGTTGTGTATTGAGCAAGGGGGAAAACTAATTATACCCCACCGCTTGCAGTTTCTGGGTGTACCAAAATGTACTGCATCCGCCTGACCACCCGAAACGAATTGTGTGAACAGGAGGCGATCTTAATATCCGCTTGTCAAATTTTGTTCAAATTAAGAACAGGGCTACGTATAGTGAATGTCTGTAACTGATTAAGTTTTTAGTCACGCTTCATGGATTCTCTGAATTTCCACATTTATTTTTTATTTTTTTTTTGTAGTTTCTCAATAATAGAGCGGTGTATGTAGTGCGTTTATTTTGTAATCAGCAAATTTGATTATGGGAATATAAATATATATAAGTAAATGTTCGAAAACCTTGTGGATATTCGTTCTGGTTTTCATCTTAATAGCAGTGTTGAGTGTATAAACTGCAATAATCAGGTTAGATTTGTCTGTTTGTTTTCCCTTGCCCACCATAAGTATTGACACTCGACTTTAGCGTCATAAGCCCAGAGACTTCCCGCTGAGCCAATGGGGTGGGAGATTAGAAGTTGTAGTGTTCAAGTTAGAAACATTTGTTTCTTAGTATATAGTTAGTGTGTGTGTAATTATTTAAGTAAGCTATAAAAACAAACATTTTTATAACAGATTACACCAGTACTTATTGTTTAAGAAAGCTACAAAAAAACACTTTAAACAGATTACATCTCAAGAAAGGTTAGCATGAATTTTACCCAACATATCCAAACCTTAAATGAAATGTAATTTAATTTTATAGAGAGTGTTTGTAAATTAAGCACAAAGCTACACAATGGGCTATCTGTACTCTGCCCACCACGGGTATCGACACCCGGATTCTAGCGTTGTAAGTCCGCAGGCATATCGCTGTGCCACTGAGATGGGGGGGGGGGCGAATTTTATAGAGAAGGAATATAAAGAATAGATAAATAAATAAGTAACTAAACGAAACATATATTTGAAAAATCAAAAACGCAGCCACATAACAAGTATCCAACACCGGGGCACAAATC
>NW_013665932.1:336303-338392 GCF_000517525.1 Limulus polyphemus
CCCTGTTTTTGTTTTTTTTTTTTAGGTACCGGCGGAAGTAAAACTCAGATTGCGTTGTAGATACACCGTCTATCCGGTTTAACCTCAAATTCGCCAAGCATCACATGCATAGAAGAAAAAAGAAGCAGATGTGGGTGCTGTAGCCCACAACGTCCCACATCTTTACCACCTTTCGCTGTCAGCAGTTAGAAGTGGGAAGATGGTTGCTCTAAATATATATATAATAAGAGGTATAACTTCGAAACTATTATATCAATTACATTAATTGTAAATAGGCGAACCAAATCAACACTATAAAACAATAATAAACTTAATTTAAATTCAAAACTCTATTTAAAGACACAGAAAAAAAAACCTTCGCACTTTACGGTCATTATCCAAAAGTCATAACGGAGATTGTCTGTGGTAATAACACCCTAAACCTGAAATTGTATACGCAATCTATATATACGATTTAAACTGTAGACCTTAAACTAACATATTGTAGTTTATACAAGGTTATTAAAAAGCTTTGCCCCCTGTAGGAATATGCGGAAAGTGTAGCATCATAACTGTTCTCTTTGTTTCACAATGACTACAAAGCACATAAATGGGGTGTGATTTTTGAACGACTCTGTATAAACACGAATATAATATATATATATAATATATAAACACACGAGGTAATTTGTTTTTCACGATATATTTCTTCGTCTTGGATTTGAACTTGCCATTCTCCGGGCGAGTATTCTACCGTTTGAATTAAAGGACTAGCCCCCTAGGAGTTGCTAGAAAGCCACTTTGTAATTATTCAAACTACCACACACTTGCGCGTGCATAGGTTTAGATAAACACAATATTCACCAATAATGTTTTAGAACGTGAGCTGTACTATATGTTTTCTTAAGTTACTTGTGTTTGAAGTGGAAATATACTGAACTTCACACTTCATCTTTATATATTCGTTAAAGTGGAGTTCCCAAAGAAACCATATTCAGTACGTTCGTTCAAGTGCTTTTCCTAAATAAACCATATTCAGTACGTTCGTTCAAGTGCTTTTCCTAAAGAAACCATATTCAGGACGTTCGTTTAAGTGCTTTTCCTAAAAAAAAACATATTCAAGACATTCGTTCAAATGGAGTTCCTAAGAAAAAAATATATTCAGGACGTTCGTTCAAGTGCAGTTCCTAAAAAAAACCATATTCAGGACGTTCGTTCAAGTGGAGTTCCTAAAGAAACCATATTCAGGGCGTTCATCGAAATATGTTTGTTTTTGTTGTTAAGTTCAAAACCATACAATGGGCAATATGTGTTGTGCCTCCTAAAGGAATCTAACCTCGAATTTTTGCGTTACGAGCCTCCTAGCATAACGCAAAGCCACCGGAGAGCTCGAAATGTATTTGGCTGTTCATAAGCATTGGCCTGTGTGTTATCAAAAGTATTGCAGGGTATTGTATGTTGATTTATATGCATGTCCTAGAATGGGTACTTTCAACTTGAAAGGCACCTTGTGTGAATATGGGTTAAACAGACAAATTAGAGACCCCTAGAGTTTAGGTATAGCTGTCCTTAATTTTGAGGTACTGGCCAGATGGAATAGTGGGATTGGTTGTCACTTTTATAATAAACCCATAGCTGAACGCGCGAATCGAACCCCGGTTTTTACAGTTTCTAGCGTTGTAAGTCTGTAAACTTACCGCCCCACCGGAGGATCCCAGTAAGACAGTTCACAAGAAAATGTTGCTTCATATTCTGAATCTTTTCGGCAAGGTATCCGACGAAACAATTCTTCGAACAAATGTTTTAAACGAGTTTGTGCCGCATTAACAATTTGAAGCTGTGGAACAAATCCTTTCGTGTGTTTTTCTTCTTATTCATATCAGCCCTATTTTGGATGGAAGTGAGGAAAACCTCAAGTCAAATTTAATATTCTAATCTCTACCCAATTGTTATTTAAACCTTACAAGTTTCACGTACATTTCCGTTTATGTAAAAACTACAAGCAACAAATAAATAACATAAGTTGGTTAGATAACATAATACCACCAGTTACGTTCGCCCCCCCCCCCACCGTGGTACGAGGGTATGTCTGTGGTATTTACAATGACTA
>NW_013665932.1:339344-352417 GCF_000517525.1 Limulus polyphemus
GATTTTTTTTTCTTTAGTAATACAAGTAATTTAGCAGGTGCTCCAATTTTCAAATGTGATCATCCAAGTGTGAAAGCTGATTACCACACACACACACACACTGGTAACATATACACGTGATTATAATCAATTTGCTGCGAGCTACTGAATAAAAACCAATCATCCCGAACTCCATCTTTGCTTAATTGGAGAGTACCTACATAAAAGTCGCGTGCCCTTTTCACAATCATTTTTTTTGTCAGCTGTTGTTCACCCGCACTGAACCCACCTTACCTTTTACTTGTTAAAGTGATAAGGTGATACGCGGCTGAATTACCGCTAATTATTCATCATGAAACACCCAGCCTCAGCCTACAGGAAAAAAGCTCACTTCCTGCTCGATGGCCGATTTAGAATTAACATAACCGGAGGTAAAAAAAAAAAAGGGTGGTGGTGAGGGGAGTCTTTGTGTTTTCTGTTTTGGACACAATTAAAAATTTTTTCTCGGATGCTTCTAATTAGTTTCTAAACTACTGAAACTGTTATTTTATTCGCCGTCATTCGATCTCGCTTCGTTTGTGTTCCACGTTGTTTGCGTTCGTTTTATGTGATAAGTTACATCATATACTGATCATGACGTAAAAACGCTCTGGCGGAAACTTTCTCTTCCACGTTCAAACCACGTGCTTTGTAGAATCTGTTTCTAAAATAAAGACTACAGATTTACCTTGAACGTATAAGATACGACTCCTTTAACAGAGAATGTCTTGTAATTTGACTGCTTTGTTCTGCATCCCCCCCCACCCACCAGTGGCACAGAGGTATATCTCTGGACTTACAGCGCAAGAAATTGGGTTTCGATACCCGTAGTGGGCAGAGCACAAATAGCCCATTGTGTAGCTATGTGCTTAATTTCAAAACAACAAGATACTGTTCTATCTCGTCACAAAAACTCACTATTGTTTTATACTAATAGGATAGTTAGCTGATACTGTTGTATACATACCAATGAGTAAGAGTAATAGCTACTACAGCGCCATCTGATAAGACCGTGTAGCCTTGTGCTTAACAGTAAACAAACAAAACAAAATCTAATGTGGTTTAAAATTTCACCCTATAGAATATGACGTCCAAGAGTTTATGTAACGATGGCTCAACTGATTCCTGAAAATAATTCTATACACATGAAACAACTAAGAAAAAAATCCTATAAATAAATAAATATATACACGTGCTTGTAGACTATTTAAACGTCACTGTTATCAGTTAATGGGTTAGCGTGTCGGACTGTGTATCGAAGAGACGGGAGTTCCAGATGTAATGCTACTGAACATGCTCTGCACTTTTAGGTGTGGGCGCGTTAGAAAAGTAACAGTCAGACCTGTTATTCGGTTCAAAGAGCTGAACAAAGCCCTTGAGGCAGCGGATGCTGTGCTCACTGCCTTCCTTCTATAGAGCTCTTTGATCGGGCCTTTTAGCCCAAGTTCAGGTCGGAAAATTCAATTCCACTGATCAAATAAAATCAACAATGTTTAGTTTTATTTGCGATTTTTTATATTCTGATTTACATGTTACTAAGTTTTTAAATGTGTATAAACTATAGATAACCAAATAAATTAGCATATGACGCGCTGGAAGTTTTCGTATGGCGGGAATTATATTTACGAAACATCGGGCGAAATATAATTTAAAACAAAACAAAACTGACAACTCAATATTTTCAGTAAGTTGAAATAATTTTAACAACCTATCTGAAATCTATTTAAAATCATAAGACTTTCATTCACAAAGCTATGTGCTTATACAGGGTGGCCCAAAATTATCTTTCCTATTTTAAAATTTAATAATTAAATAACTAAAGAAATACAACTGTGCAGTTCTCAACATCTTGTAGCCGAACTCAAACAGTTTTTATTGTCATGTTTTTTGGTGTTTTTTTCGCTTCAATAAGTAGTGTTATCTCGTAAAATGGTAACCGGGCAAGAAAAGGCTCAATGCGTCGTTTGGCTTGCAGAGACTAAGTGAGTGAGTGTGTCGCAGCGTAATTACAGACGCCAGTACAGGAAAGAAGTATGGGGGTATGTTAAGGATATCGTGTATCGCACACCTATACCAAACATCACGGAGCTAAAGGCCAGGATAACGGACGCCATCGCCACTGTAACTGTGGGCATGTTGCAGCGACGAACATAGACTGAAGTCGAATATCAGTTAGACGTGCTGAGAGCGACTAATGATGCACACGTAGAAGTCTACTGACATGTCAATAAAAACTATTTGATTTGAGCTACAAGATGTTGAAAACTGCTTGGTTGCATTTCTTTAGTTAGTTAATTATTAAATTATAAGATAATAAAAATAATTTTGGAACACCGTGTATTTCAAGATATAAAAGTTATTTGAATTAGCACTTCTTAAATATGTATTTTGGCATTCATTTTAGTTGGCAGTGTTCTTGAATCTAAGATATTTTGGAATAGATTAAACTCACTACTATTCAGTATAGCTTTTCGTAAAACATCATAATTCATTATGTATTTACAAATACACATCTTTTTTGTTTATAGATATTTTTCTTCTTCATTGTTGCCTCTGAGAAAACGTGAAAATCGCCTCCCAATGGGTCAGTGGTAAGTCTACGGGGCACAATATAAATAGCCCATTGTGCTTAGCAAGAAACAAATGAAAACTGGAAAATCGTACCACCTTTACGACAACTAATGTAATAATCAGGAAGAATGAATGATCGTAGAGGTATCTACTTTCACTTGACCGCCCTCAGTGGCTCAGTAAAAATTCTGCAGATAGTCTATTGTGTACATAATTACATTGACTAGGCCTAATCTAATGTCTTATGACAAGTAAAATTGTAATCATTCTTCGCTGGCTTGCAACTGGCGTACACACTTGAACAATTGTTGTTGTAACAAATGACCTATATGGATAGTGTTCCGACCACTACTGTGTTTGTTGTGCATCCCAGCCGGCCTCAAGAATAGTTTTTAAGAATGTAATAGGCCTAATGTCTTATGAACCATTTAACTGATTAAGTACTCGTGTCTTAAAATTCAGAGCCAAAAATTTGATAAAAGAGTGGAAATGTGTTCTATTTCAGAGAGTGTTTTTCCCCCTCTACTCGGGCAAAAATCCTAAAAAAAAAAGTCGGACAGATTACAGTTACCTTAGAAAAATTACTGTAATCAAGCCAGCCAACTTCGGGATCTGGATGATAACACACCCACACATAAGGGGTCATCTTTGTAGTTAGATACGATAATTATCTACTCTTTATATAACTAGACTTTACAGTTATCACTACGACCTTCTTGCGCTGTCATGTTGTTATTCCAGGTTAACCTGAAATATTTGCACATTAGATATTGCAAAGACACACCTTTCCTAGCCGAACCAATCAGAGAACAGATAAAGGTTGAAGACTTATCTATTTTTCCAAGTAAACATTGAGTTAACGATATCAGAAAGGTTACTTTTATGGTCGCTCCCGTCAACAAGTAAATTAGACAAGAGTGATGGTAACCTAAACTGGTGGCAATTAGAAAGGTGTGGTAGTCCTTAAATATAGGAAGTCAATAAGGCTGTGGTGTTTCCACTGTTGGAAATCGAACCTCGGATTTTAGCGTTGTAAGTCCGTAAACTAACCGCTGCTCCATTGGAGTGAGGAACAGATGCAATTAATATGTACAACACCGATATCAAAAGCAGCTGATATCTCGGTTCGGGATATTTAGAATAGCTAATAAGCAAAAATTTAGCAACGAAACAATAAAATCATGAATGTAATTTGTGGAAATTATTTTATATAAATAATAAATATTTTATACATCACTTATTTCTACTGTATTCTCGGGTAAGAATAATAACAGTAATAACTAGATATACGGAAGAACATGTTGTTTTACAGAGTTAAACTGAATTTCTGACCAGGCTGAATTGAAGGAAGAGATTGGACACAAACTGGCAGATGAATTGAATACATAATGCTTTGTTGAACACACATACAGACATAAAAAAGAGATACAATTCAGGAGGAAGTGAGCACCAGACAAAAGATATAACTGCCCTCCAAGTAGTGAGAATTCTACATCGTGAAAGCGTAAAGACAAAATCTGACCTACACTCAAAGAGCTGCAATAAACATATTAATATAGATTCGATGACGAGGAACCCACCTGTACCTGATGATGACAAAACCTTGTCGAAACGTTGTACATTTGCTGTTATGTTAAACTTGTATTAAAGTTTTTCTTCATTACCCATTCAAGCTATCTCTAACCATTATATTAATAAAGAGTCAATTCTTCCAGAATGCACGTGCAACCCATAACACATGGTCATCCCATGAGTAGAAATATGGAGGACACACTATTCTGGTATTCTTGAACCTTTACACTATTGACTTCACTAAAAAACTTTCTAGTACAAGCCTAAGGAATTATCCAACGACATCTTCCGTGGGAAAGCTGACTAATACCAAAGGGTTGCAACATATCAGAGCAGGAATAATAGTACGCATAACACAATATGTGCATCAGTATATTTTGAATTTTAACTATACTAAGTACAATACTTTTTGATGAAATATGTAATTTATGTCAGTACGTTGTAATCACTGTCATGAAATATGCAAAGGAACGAATCTCTCGAAAGTTAATTGCACGTATTATGAAAGTACGGTGAAAGAGCGTAGTTTATATAATTTCATACTTAAGTAGGTCTATATAGCACAAATATATATTTTTGTGAAATATACTTTGGAAAGTTACAAATGGGTACGTTATCTAGAGGTAATTTTGTTCAATTGAGGAACCATGGAAAATAATCTGCTATTTATTTAGACTGGAAGTAAGAACATTTAATTACAGAACTGAAGTAACAAAGATACGTTTGTTAGTTGTACCTTGCAAAAAGAGGGTTAAAGATCGTTTTTGATCTTAACAAAATTTTCTGTTTATTATTTTCTGAGACTCTTTAATTTAGTTGTGTTTCCTTAGGCATATGTAAAGTATATCTATAGCTGTGAGTTACTAAATATTAGGAGTTTACAATATTTCAGCACTGGTTTTTTAGAATTTACAAGTTTGGTTTATAGAAGTAAGTAAGATTGACTTTAGCACTGAAAAAAACAATAAAGTTGTTTTATAAAACACACATTGTTGGTATATTTCAACTGTATTGTAACTTACAAACCACGTGTTATTGTTACTTTTACTCTACTGTTTTCTATTAATCACACACATTATTAGTACTTTCTATTCTACTGTAATTTATAGAACTTTAGTTAACAGTGACTTTTTTGTTCTCATCTATCTTGTACACTTGTTTGAGCAGGAAGCTTAAAAGCTGATAACGCTAAAATTTATGATTCAATCCCTGGGGTGGATTGATTGCAGATAGTCCATTGTACAGCTTAAATAAACAAATAAATCGTTTTTGTTTATTTTCTCCTTCATTAATGAAACTTCCTCTAACCAGTTTCCTATCCGTTTAAAAACAAATAAATGTCACTTTAAAAAAAGATAAAAATATGTTGGTTCAATCAAAACAAAGAAGGTGTGTCAGGATAATTTATTTTATTTTTCTCCGTTTTTATCCCTTTAACCAGTTTCCTATCCGTTTAA
Source organism: Limulus polyphemus (assembly GCF_000517525.1). Lineage (NCBI taxonomy): Eukaryota > Metazoa > Arthropoda > Merostomata > Xiphosura > Limulidae > Limulus > Limulus polyphemus. The sequence continues at coordinate 344,963 of NW_013665932.1, forward strand.
AAACAAACAAATGTCACTTTAAAAAAAGAGAAAAATATGTTGGTTCAATCAAAACAAAGAAGGTGTGTCAGGATAATTTATTTTATTTTTTTCCGTTTTTATTCCTTTTAACCAGTTTCCTATCCGTTTAAAAACAAATAAATGTCACTTTAAAAAAAGGAGAAAAATAAATTGGTTCAATCAAAACAAATAAGGCGTGTCAGGATAATTTATTTTATTTTTCTTTCATTTCATTTTTGTAACGTCACTCCGATTTCCGACTTGTTCGAAGTAGCTGGTGACGGCCCCCTTTTGTTAGCGAAATTAAATAATTTGTGGGACTATAGAATGAAAGTCTGATTACATTCCCGCCACTGCTGGTTTTGTTGCTCGTGTCTCTATGTAACTGGAGATGATATTAAAGTGTTTAAATGACAAGTTGAACTATTGGTACTAAAGAAAGCACTCTTCCAACTGAACCAGCTGACCATCTCATCAGATGTTATTTACTCGTGGACAGTTGGCATCTTGCCACAGAAACTTCACGCACTGCATGACTCATGCACCCATGGGGCTAAAGGATTGAAGCACGTGTTCGGAGAGCAGTTTCATTTAGTTCCTATGGTAACCACGTTGTTTGCTATTTTTCGCAGAAAAGCATTGAACCGCATTGGAAAAGAGAGCGACTTCATTACTGAGAGACCACCCTTTGAATCTATCAGTCAGTATTTATCTTTACTTGTAAACGTCTTTGTGTTGAGATAAATCCGCGTCTGTTCGTGTCCTTGCTTCTTCGGTAAAAACAAAGTAATAGATCCTATGGAGTTTTTGTCTCTTGATAAGAATGTAGAAAACTCGATAGTTGATGTAATTAAGTTGGGACAGCACTGCCATCTATCAGTAGTCACTTGTTCATCCCATTTCGCGTTCAGAAGAAGTAGTTGGAGAAAATATGTTCGTAGAATTATAGACTAGGCTGTGATTAAACATTGTCACAAAAATTTTAAAAATGATAAAAACAAAACAAAATGTTATATGGGTATACGAATGACTAGTGAAAAAAAGGTATATATGCATACATATATAAGAACTGTTTATATTTACAAAGTTTTATGTTTTTTGACAGGGCTATCAACTGTTATTAAGAACATTTCTGTTATATATATATATATATATATATACATACATATATATAATCAAAAATATTATTTGACACTGGCATGGTTCTGAATAATCGCAGAATGAATTGAAACAATTATCATGCAGCGCCTGAGAAAGTGTTTCTTCTGTAAAACCTTTTGGTAATTCTGGAAAGCCATCAACAGAACTCAAATTTTAAGAAGCTTGTACTCGAACCCTAGAGGTGAAATGTAGTAGAGCTAGTGTTCATTTTATACCCCAGGAGAGGAATGCACACACACACACATATATATATATATATAAGCAACTGTTTTGTTGCCAGAAGAGAAAAAGAAATTGATTATCTCGCACACTAAATCACACGTTTCCTTTTTCATTACTAACATGAAACAATCTGGTGTCACGTAATCACATTTATTTGTGTGTGTAAGGCTGATATGTGTTCAATATGTTTAGTTACAAACCACATGTTTCCTTTTATGTTTTTTTCATTATTAACATGGGATAAGATGTGTCACAAAACATCTGTCCGTCATTAGGCTAAAGAATACCTACATGTAATTAAAATTATGTTTCCTGGATTATTTTTACTTCAACTCGCACGTTTACATCTGATCAAAGGGAGTAATGTATAAAAATAGATACCAGCACTATGAAGGAGGGTAAAGAAAAAAAACATCTTTCTTTATTAACTTTGAACAGATAAGGTAGAGAAACCTAACACTTGTGCTCAGATAGTCCTCCCTCAAGGTTCAGGAGAGTGACAGTTGAGTAGAAGAAGATGGATTTCTTAGAATATAATAAATATGTTGGTGAGTAGCAGAGAGTCGTAGCGTTAGTTATTTATCAGTACGTGATGAAACTTAATACATATATTATACAACTAATCACGTTACTACAGTTACCAAGTTCTAGGAAGAACAATATTTATAATCAGTAAGTATAGTCAAGTCTTTCATCAGATGTTTATTAACTTATCAATACAGTCAATTAACCATCACACATGTTTTAACCTCGTATGGAATTCAGTCATCCCTTACATGGTAATGCAAGTAACACTGCAACTGAATGTCACCATTACAGAACATCTCTTGCCAGTTCACAGTTACGCTTAGTTGAAATACACAACTGGTTGGATCCTTTTTTAAATCTCAAAAGCTTATACAAATTTGCTACAAACATCATTTACTAGTGGTTGCAAAGAATTTTCGTCAGCAGTTGGTTAGGATTGAGTCCTTGCTAGTTTCTAAACGTTCTTGTTACAGATACGTGTCATCCAAAGATATAAGAGTCATATACCATCAGATGGATAAAATACACGTTTTACAAGAAATACAACCTCTGGATCATTTTTAGCCAATCTGACTTCTGTTTTAAACGTTTTCTTATGCTTGTTGGTTCACTTATATTATACTCTCCCCCCTCCCCTCCTGTCTGAACGCAGAAAGTGTGATTATACTTGTACTTATAGTACTTATACTTATAGTGCTACCTTTTACCGGTTTCATCTGATAAAGTGTTACCTTCAGAGCTAACCCTGAATGCAATATGTGATTTGCTTATTACTGCGCAACAGTTTGGTCTGGTTTGGTTTAAATTTCGCACAAAACTACACGAGGGCTATCTGCGCTAGCCATACCTAATTTAGAAGTGAGAAATTACAGGAAAAGCAGCTAATCAACACCATTCACCGCCAACTCTTGGTCTACTTTTTAACAACGAATAATGGGATCTACTCGCATTCTGAGGGTCGCAGGTTTGAATCCCCGTCACCGAACATGCTCGTCCTTTCAGCTGTGGGGACGTTATAATGTTACGGCGAATCCCACTATTCGTTATAAAAAGAGTAGCTCAAGAGTAGCTCCCCCCCCCCATGGTATTAGACATCCTGAAAATATAAGTAAATGCAATAAAACTTGTCAAAAATGCTGCTGGCAGTGTTAGTTTTGCTGATTTCAGTGTTACACGCGATTGACGTACGTGACCCATAAAGTGATACAGCCCAGATACAATTAATATGTTTTTGTTTGTACAAATATTCTGATTACCCACATTATTGACTTGATCAATAATATATAAAGGATAGTAATTAAGAAGTATAGTTAGTTCGAGATGCGGGAAAATAAGGCAGGGAGGAAGACTTCTAAGGTTTTAAAAGCAGTTTTACCACTTAGTCGGTAAAGGTAAACTTATTTATCACCCAGCCCAAAAGAAAGGTTACCTGGAAGAAAAACGTGATTTAGACGTTTCATCAAAGAGAGTATTTAAAGACTTTGTCGCGAGAAATTAACATTTGCTTGCATAAATATCGCCGAAACCAGTAAAACTTAAATTATCATTAATAGTATTATCGTAATAAATCGGGGTTCGATCCCCACGCTGGACACAGCATAGATAGCCCATTGTGCACCTTTACTATAAGACAACGTTTCCCAAACATTTTTGGTCACGGAACACTTTTCAGCTGAGAAAAAGTTTACGGAACACTAAACACGTGAAATATCGGTGTAAAGGATACGTTGCGCGCGCAGCGTCCTCTAGATTTGTATATTATTCATTTATATATTTAATCAAATTACATATTAATAATTTTTTACATTTTTATGCTTATGATATATTTTAGATACAAACCTCTCCACTAAGATATTATGTAGAATAGATATGGCATATTCTATAATTCTCCTTCAATCCAAAATCGATATTATCTAATTGTAATACATAGGAAAATATTTCATAACATGTTATGATCGTACAAATAGGGTTAAGTATTTAAAGTCATGATTTTCTCACGGAGCACCTATCAATCTCTGATGGAACATGGTTTGGGAAGCGCTGCTATATATAAGACAATCAAGCGGTATTATCAGATGGCGAAGTATGTTTAAGTTCCCCCCCCCCTTATCGTATCTCTTTATCCCTTCTTGTTTGTTCCGCAGTGGCACAGCGGTATATCTGCGGAATTACAACGCTAGAAACCGGGTTTGATACCCGTGGTGGGCAGGGCACAGATAACCCATTGCGTAGCTTTGTGCTTTACTTCAAACAAACAAACAAATGTTTAAGTTAATTTTATAGTCCATGGATGAAATTTGGAACCAAAATATGGTGTGTAGGAAGGAGTAAAAAAAGTTTGACTTAATTATTTTGAACGTCGTGTGTGTGTACTATATATCACAGTAAACAAAAGTGGGAGGCAATTACTTCTTCTTGCCTCCCATAATCCCTCCTATGTCTTATATGTTATTGTTGAAATATTAATTTACTAGGAATGTTTTATAACATTAAAGATCGGTGGGTAATGTTATCAATAAAACTGTTTAAATACTGTGCTTCGTCAACATGTTTTCATATGGTGGAATAAGGTTTGTGCCTCTAGATGTGTTGTAACATACATCTATATATATGTGAATGATAAATATATATTTACAAGAAGTTTCGGGCAAATACCCTTCATCATGTGTATAAGACTAGCATAAAACTGTTCGAATTTTATGTTATCTTTTTTCGTGTGTGTATGTTGTAGATCTACGCTCAGTTCTATCGTTTTTAAAGCAACATAACACCTAAGTTTTAGTGTGTTGTAACATGTGGTTTTATATTGTCACAAATCTAAGTCTTGTTAACGTCTCATATTCTTGAACATGCTTTTTAAACAGTCGCTTCTGTATGAATAAAACTATAGTCTCGTTTTTTTATCAAATTTCTATCAATCAAGTTTTTTTTAAAGAAATAACTCCTGGAATATAAGCTTTCAGTAGTTATTTGCTAAAGCAACAATGAGATAACTTTTTATGCTAAAATACGCATCCAGAGAAGGCCATCATTCAATTCTGTAATGTAACAATAAAGTCAGAGTAATGTAACAATACAGTTAGAGCAAACACCAATCAATTCCTTTTTCGGTTCTTAATGAAGTTACATCTTGAATTCAAGCAAACCTATTATGCCTATCTGCATACCGCCTTTTCCAATTTTCTACTTAACAAGGGGAAGGCAGCCATTGAGCAGTGCTATACCACCCGCCATCCACGCTTTAGACCTGACTATTACCTTTACAACGCATCCACAGCTTAAAGTGTGGGGAATATTTTGTGATATCGCACGAATTCGAAACCGGGTCGCCAGCTTCAAAATAAAGATCTCTGCCACAGGGTCAACCCGTTTCTTAATTTTTTCACCGTAGTGGCAAAACATTTATTTTATAGTAAAGTTTTTTCAATATTCTTGGCTTCAGAGTCTCTTTCAATATACTACAGAGAATATTTGTCCAATCATACTGCGTATTTGGGAGAGAGAGCATGCGCATTTCAAGCAAAAGCAACTGGTAGTAGAATGTAATAATACTACCCTCGGTCAACACTAAAATACGAAATACCTGACTGTCTTTGAACTATTATTACGTTATTTGTGTAACCATTATTTTTTTCTATTTTTCTATATTTACGTCATTTCTAATCATCCATATCAGGTTGTCATGTGTTACAGCTATTATTGAAAAGCAGTAAAGGATTTTGTCGTCCCCTTCCTAGACAAGTCCTCGCCAGAAGTAATTAAAGACAAGAATGCAGCTTGTTGTTGGTCACTTTATTGAGGTCTCTGAACATTACTGACCATCAGCAGCAGAGGACTTCAGGTCACTGATGTTTGTCTCCTTCATTTAAACATAGGGTAGAGGATTCTAATTCCTTAAGGTTCGTGTTCTTGGTTTAAACATTGAGTAGGGGATTCTAATTCACTGAGATTTGTCTCCTTGATTTAAACATAGAGTAGAGGATTCTAATTCACTGATGTTTGTCTCCTTGATTTAAACATAGAGTAGAGGATTCTAATTCACTGATGTTTGTCTCCTTCATTTAAACATAGGGTAGAGGATTCTAATTCCTTAAGGTTCGTGTTCTTGGTTTAAACATTGAGTAGGAGATTCTAATTCACTGAGAATTGTCTCCTTGATTTAAACACAGAGTAGAGGATTCTAATTCCCTAAGGTTCGTGTCCTTGGTTTAAACATTGAGTAGAGGATTCTAATTCCCTAAGGTTCATGTCCTTGGTTTAAACATTGAGTAGAGGATTTTAATTCCCTAAGGTTCGTGTCCTTGGTTTAAACATTGAGTAGAGGATTCTAATTCACTGAGATTTGTCTCCTTGATTTAAACCTATAGTAGAGGATTCTAATTCACTAAGGTTCGTGTCCTTGGTTTAAACCTATAGTAGAGGATTCTAATTCACTGAGATTTGTCTCCTTGATTTAAACATAGAGTAGAGAATTCTAATTCACTGAGATCTGTCTCCTTGATTTAAACCTATAGTAGAGGATTCTAATTCACTAAGGCTAATCTCCTTGACTTAAACTTATAGTAGAGGATTCTAATTCACTAAGGCTAATCTCCTTGATTTAAACTTATAGTAGAGAATTCTAATTCACTAAGGCTAATCTCCTTGATTTAAGCCTATTGTAGAGGATTATACTTCATTGAGGTTCATTAGCTTGATTTATAGATAAAATATGGGTTAAGTTTTTTAATTCAGGTTCTTATCTTGACTTAAAGTTGACATGGTTGCATTCAGCTAAAAACACACACTCGTGAGTTATGTTTTCAGTTAAATTGTGAACCTCACTTAAACCCCCGAAGATGAAGTATTAGACTAAGTTTAGGTTGTTATTTAGCGTTTAATACGACTTTCAGGTTTTGATTTAACTTCATATCGTGGTTTTGAATGAATGGTTTCTAGTTGATTATATCTTAATTTACACACAGTGTATTGGTTCTTAGTCAAATAAAAACCTTAGGCCTAATACAGGTATACTTTTGTGTTTAGACAATTAACTTGAATTTGAACACAACTTTGGATTCAATATAATTAAAAACATTGATTCCAACTTGAATATTAGAATTTCAGACTTACATTGAATTGAACTGTTTTTACGTGAACGTAAACATCAGTATTTTAGAAAGAATCTAAATTCAATCACTTAAATAAAGTAAAAATATTACGATTAAATCATCAAGATGAATCCCATGACTTGAGCTGGAAACCAAATATTAGAAGTTTAAAATAAATTTGAAACCAATAACACGAAAGTTTGAATTTTAAATCAAGATGAATGAAAAAATACTGACTCTAATGTTGAAAACTAGGCTCATTTGATAATGTTGAACATGCATGTGACTGAGATACCTCAATTTCCACTAGGTATAATACAAACATGAACTTTTTTTTTAATTACCTGCATGTAGCTAAACATTTAGCTCGCTTAGAGTGGAGCCCGGCATGGCCAGGTGGTTAGGGAGTTCGACTCACAATCTGCGGGTCGCGGGTTCGAATCCCCATCCCACC